>NW_012136080.1:202118-217486 GCF_000956105.1 Propithecus coquereli
TTTTTTTTCTCAAAAGCGGCTCGCCTGCTTCCCTATTTCTAATAAAGACATGAGAATTTTGACAAAGTTTCAAAGTTAACATTTTAAAATAATCTCAGTTTATCGATTTCCCTTTTTCATATATTCAATATGATGGTGAATGCTGTTGAAGTAAAAAAGATATGTAGGTCTATATGTATTTAATGATACATGCCATGGCCCGTTTCTAGGGGCCGAGGAATGAACACAGAGACAAAAGACACAGACACACACAAAGACGGTACATGACTGCAGCCACTACAAAGAGGCACAGACACACAAAGACAGTATAAGACTGCAGCCGTTTTTCCTGCTGCAGCGGTTTATTTTTAACACAGCCTGTTTGGCAACTGTCCCACTGCAATTTCTTTGTTCCCACCCTGTCCCGACTCAACACGTCCCTGTTCCTTGTTGTTTCATCTCTGGCGAGGAGATGTTTGCATTTAAACTCTCTAGCCCCTCCTGTTTGCAGGGTTAGGGCACCCTGGACTTGAATGCAAGGCCAAGGAATGTGCTTGAGAAAAACAACAAGGAAACATTCCCAGACAAAATGTCCTCTACAATACAACCAATCCCAAAGCCCTCCATATGACCAGGAACAAACCTGGAGTCAAAGTTGGGTCTATTTAGCTTGCTGCAGCAAGGGAAACACACCAGTAATAGAACTTAGAAGGATCTCAATAAGTGAGTATGTGAAGGGACTTTGTATAGGTTTGACCTTGTGCTGAATTAGTCTTAGCAGGGTCTTGGAAGGGAGTTACCAACTCCAGATCGGGCACTGCTAAGTCAGGGGGCAGATCAACAGTTGGGCACCTCAGTAGTGGGTACTCTCATTGAGGAGACAAGATGAACACTTTGTTTGGCATTAGTAAAAAGCAGAAATTACCCCAAAAGGAGATGTTGTTCCTCATTTTTCAGCTGTGGTATGGTCTTGGGAGAAATATTGAACCATTGTGTGTGGGGTCTTGTCAGTGTCCCATTGGAAACTTTGTTTTTGTTTTGATAGGAATATCACATTGTGAATACCAACAAAGTTTAAATTTCATTTTTTCATGGTATAATTCTTCTATAGCAAGGCTATTCTATTACATGTTTTTATTCATTTTTAAAGTGTTCCATAGCAGCTAATCAAATAGATTATTGATTAATGATGAATTAATACATCATTTACAAAAAAAATGAAAAATTAAAATCCTGAGTCAGTGTTTTTGTGGGAATGATAATTAAATGGATTTATGAGACTTTTCACTACCTGTTGGATCCTGCAGATACAACAAATCATAAGACTGTTTGTTTTTCAGGAGCTCATAATCTAGAAGAGACCAGAGAGAGGTAACCAATGATCTCATCACAATGAAGTAAATTATAACACAATGACATGTGCACAGATTAGAGAAGGCAACAAAGTTTGTCTAGACAAGTTGGAAAAACTTCCCAATTATTTTGACAATTACATTTGGGCTTGGAAGTTTGTGAAATTCTGTTAAGGGAAAAGCAAAGATTGCATGCAAGGAGAAAGCTGAGGGATGGGTACATACATGAATGTTAAAGTATTATCTACATGTTTTATTTTCAATAAGTGATACATTTTTCCCTAAGCACCTTAGTGGAAATAAATATACAAACTAAATCAGTATGAGACTTTTTAATCTGGCACGTTGATAAGAAACTTTTAGAAAAGGCATACTGGTAACATTTAGGATTGGCAAGGATCCAGTGAAATGAGCAAGCTCAAAAATTGCTGAAGAGAGAACAAATTGCTGTAACATTCCTGGTGGATGATTTGGCAATTTGCATTAAGGGTTTTAGAAATATTCAAATCTTTTGGCCTGGTGACTCCACTTCTTAGAATTTATACTAAGAAACTAATCAGCTATGCATGCTAAGATTTATATTAATATGTGAAGATTTCTATTGCAAATAATTTACAATATCTAAGTGACTAGAAACGACATAAATATTCAACAAGACAGAGAGGAGTAAATCAATTATGGTACAACCATAGACTACAACACTTTGCAGTCATTAGAAAATATGTTCGTTAAGAACATTTAATGACTTAGGGACATGCTCATAATGTTACATGGATAGCAGTAAGGTGTAATAGCATGAACTTTAACTTCAGAGAGACCTGAGTTCTTGTCTTATCTTCATCACTATTCATATAACCTGGGAAAAGTTATTTAAGTTATTTCCACCTCAGCCTCTTAATCTGTAAGATAGACTGATTGGGATGGCATTTAAAGAGTTTAGTGATGTGTACCATAGTAAGAGTGAATAAATGATAGTTGTGATAGATTATGATATAACTTCAAACTGTTATTTTTGTTCTAACTCATAGAAATGATTTTTCTATTTCCCCTGGCTGCTGTTTGTACATTTTCTACCTTGTTTAACATGGATAATGGCCAGATCGTATTATTATTCTTTGCCTGCAGAACAAATAGTAAAGGCTTTCAGATACCCACAGCTATTAGATACCTTCTAGGAGCTTTTGTGATCTTTGACTTTTACTGAATCTCTACCTTCTGTAAACTTAGATATTATGTTATCGATTAGGCAATATTTATAGCACTGCTGGGTTAGAGTACAGGTAAAAATAATAGCAGATAACTATATAATATACTGAGTTCCAGGCATTATACATTTATACTCATTTAATTCTCACACCAACTACATGAGACAGGACTGCAATTCTCATTCCACAGATGGGCATGATGGAGAGAATAGTTAACTAGCCCAAGGTCACACAGTTATTGGATAAGCCAAGATTTAAGCCTGGGTGATCTGGCCCTAGAGTCCATAATTTATCAACACACTGCCTTTTAAAAAGACTGGAGTGTAAAATTCATGCAGGCAAATATAACTGACTCATATACCACCGAAAGTCTACTTCCTACCACTGTGATTAGTGAAAATGACAACCTCAATATATCTTACTAAAAGCATGACTGATGACCAAACAGTGAAGAGGATGGACGTTTCATGTTCTAAGTGCAATCTTGCAGAAAACATTCCTGATAATCATTCTGCAGCTGCCCTTCACCTCCGGGGCTTTCAGGACAAGTACCTACTATTGAGATGGTATCATAATATAGCTCTTTATCTCATTAGCTGTCATGCTAGAGCATTTTTGTTTGTGGTGGAAACATTATTTTGCCAGCATTGGACCAATCATTTCCAAATCATGGAAACAATTAACATAAAATAATAAGATGACTTCCAAATTATTTTTCTTATTTTAGCTGCATAATTACTGCAGTTATATCTCTCTCGTTCTCTCTCTCACGCACACGCACATGCACACACACCCCCAAATGTTTGCTAACAAAACAAATATGTTTTTTGTCACTCTTTATATTTAGAAAATTCACAACTTTTTGGTGGCATGTGACTACAGATCTCAACGCTGACAGCATGATTTTGGCTCTTGTTTTCGATTTGCTTGACTGAATAGTTTATTATAACTATAATTTTAAAATTCCTTAGAAACACGAAACAGTCTTTGCCAGGAGTACAACTGTTTTCCATCTAAAATGCCAGCATTACAGTGTGTCTCGCAACATTTTAATTAGTTTGCTTATGGAACCAAACACATGCATAAAGCACTGCCGGCAAAGGAAAGTCTCCCTCATCATAATTACTTTTTGCAAAGAATTACTTACATTTTCATAATTATTCAAATTTTTTATATAGGAAATTTTACGTTTTAAATGGAAAATTATACCTCCATAAAAGCCAGAGTAAATTAGCAGCTTTAATATAGCATTCTAATTTTCAGTAAAGTGCACTGTTGATACTGCTATCAGATCACACATTTGTTGTTTTGAAAGATAGATTTGCTGCAAACTTGTTAAATCCAGAAGACTTGTTGTCCTCTAATGTAGCATTCTATTTTCAAAGAAAGTCCAAGCTATACAGTTTTCAATAGTTAAGGAAGCTCAGAATTTTCCGATGTAGGTTGCCATAGGTGTTTCATCCCATATTTCTCTGTAGAGGTTGTAGAGATAAGCTGAACTTTCTATAAAGAAAAAGAGGAGGAAGACTCAAGATTTCTGTAAAATCTGAGCCAATGGATAACTTTATATATTGCTTCTAGTGTCAATTTTCCAGATTTATTGTTTACATATTAACTGTTAAAATTAATTTTAAGGTATAGAAATGAGCAGAAATGAAAATAAAGATCCACTTTAATCTCATCACCCTGAGAAAGGCACAGGTAACATTATGAGCTCTCGATAGGAAGTTCTCTCAACAGGTAATTTCACACCCTGGTAATATAGAAAATGGAACATGATTTCTCACTTTGAATTTGTGAAGAGTTCTTCGTTGCTTTTACATAATTACTGGTGTTGACCAAGCCTCTGCTAGATGTAATCATGAGAAGAAGAAAGTACCATACTTGCACCATTATCAATAGACCCATAAAGTGACAGAATAATTTTGTTAGTAAATCAGGAATTTTAGTGTAGGGATCCTTTTTTCAAAGAAAATAAGCATTGCATAACAGTTACTGAGATGTAATATGTCCCCACAAATTCTTAAGAAAACTAATTTGGCAAAAGCTCTGTGAAATAATAGCATAATCTTGCATTTGGGGTCAGGATAAAAGTGTATGAAATTTTTATAATTTCCCATTTAAGATTTTTCTTCAATTAAAGCTGAAATGAAAAGAATGAGTGAGACATTGTTGTGATCGGGCGCTGGAAAGGTTAACATTTCACATTAAATCAAGCACACATGTGAAAGCTCCAGGGAGACTAGAAACAGAAATAAATTCTCCCTCAACAGCTTGACATCAACAACAACAGGAATGTGGAAATGGCAAAGGTTGTGTCAAAAAAGATAGTAAGTAAGTTATCAAGAAGCTAATTTTGTGTCACCTGGGTCCGTTGAAGCATTTTAATGGGAGTAAATGAGGAGAACACTCAAACGTAATTATATACTTAGAGACCAGATGGTTTGTCTTATTTTTTTTAACACAAAGAAAACATGATGTCCTAAGAACCTTTATCCAGTGTTTCTAAGGATCAGAGGAAAATAGCTTTTTGTACTCAGCATTGTATAAGACATTTAAAGCATATTTTGTCATGCATTTAAAAATTTATTCTAAGTCCAAAATAGGAATACCTTTTGAAAGAGAGAGTGGTAATTGTTTCCTAATAATTGTCTTTTACATGCCTAAACCAAGCAATAATCCACAAATAATTTGTTTCCAACTGTTTCATCAGAGTATTGTGTCAATGTCATGACTACATTGCTATGTGATTTGGAGAAGAGCAATTTGGAAAATAGCAAACATATTTGACAAATACATCCTAGTCGAGTCCAAATCAGGAATTAAGCAAGTTGGCTGAACTCCTATATATCACTAGTATGTGATCTATAAAAACAGCAATTTCATGTGCTTCATTCCAATAGAAGTTGTATTTTATAAGTACTATGACACTGCTTTTCACTTCAACATGAAAACATTGTTACCTATTATTATCTACATTATTACATTACATTATTTCTACCACTGTGTAATAAATTTCTCCAAACTTTAGTGGCTTGAAACAACAAAAATTTACATCACAGTTTCTATGGGTCAGGAATTCAAAAGTGGCTTAGCTGGGTGGTTCTAGTTCAAGGTTTCTCATAAGGTTACAGTAAATTATTGGCCAAGGCAGAAGTTATCTGAATGCTTAACTGGGGCTAGAGGATCCACTTCCAAGATGGCTCATTCACATGCCTGGCAAGTTAGTGTTGGTTCTTGGCAAGAGGCCTTAGTTCTTTGCCACAAGGTCCTCTCTACGAGGCTACCTTAGTGACTCCACAATATGGCAGCTAACGTAACCTATAGCAAATGATCCAAGAGGCAGAAAGGAAGTCTGCCATCTTGCTCAGAAGTCGCAATGCCTTTTAGAACCTAGTCTTGGAAGTCAGGTACCATCAGTTCTACCAAATTTTGTGTAGTAGAGATGAGTCACTGAGTCCAGCCCACAATCATGAAGAGGGGAATTAGGTTCCACCTTTTAGACAGAAGAGTATAAACGAATTTTAAAACTACCACAGCAGCAAGGTCACTCTCCATGTAAGCATATACGATTGAGGTTCATATTTAATACAATGTTTTTAAACACTAGTTCCTTTGGTCTAAGACTTGACACATATTTTGCTCCCCTGGTGCTCTCTTTCTCTATTTAATCTCTTCTTCATCCTTGAATCTTCCTTCAAAGACCTCATTCTTCTCTCTTTCTTTTCTCATCATTTTTTCTGAGATGGAATATCTGAATAGTAGTCTATTATTTGCAGTGCCAGGGACTTATGAGACAGCAATGATTGAATATTCCAGGTTAGAAAGTAAATATTTTACTGGGGTGGGGCGAGAGTTTTATTCCTGCACTATTTATATTAAACCTCAAAACCACACATTTTGGAAAGAGTTACCCCAACAATCTTTTAGTGGAAAACCTCTTCATTGTGGGCCAGAGTAATTGAGTTGTGGTTTCAGCTTAGTTACTAATTAGCTACCAGATATTGGAAAAAAGCTCAACCTCACAGCTCAGTTTTCCTTATGTCTACAATGGGTTTACCTCTAAGGTTTTATTTAACAGTGAAAAATAGTATATGAGTAAGATTAAAAGTGATAAGTGGAATTAAATGTACATAGCATAAGAGCACAGAATATTATTAGTTCCCCTTCTGTTTTGTGCAGTTATACATACAGGGTAATGATGAAATACTTTATGTTCCCTTTTTAAACATGTTTAAACCAGAATATTATCCAGGCGAATGAATCATCAACTCTGTATCATTTGGTCAGGGTGACCATTGAGGAAGTAGATTGGCATGTACCAGAGACAGGCACAGCTAATTTCTATTGTTCTCCATGTCATCATGTCCAATGGGCAGGTGATTGGAGCTGGGGAACCTTGATTCTTGGAAGCTGTATACAAAGCAAATACATTTTTAAACTTTAAGTTCCAATTTTAGATATCGACATGGATCAAATATATTTTGTTTCTTCATAGATTTTACTTTTCTCTTTGTGAATATTTTTATAGAATTGAGGCCACTCCATTTACCTTTGTGATAACACTGAGAACCTTAAGATAGCTCTCTCATAGCACCAATCCCTGTGACCCAGGAAGACTTTTCAACGTGTTAATTTGCCAATTTGATTAAATTTACACTGAGCTATCCAGAGTCATAATGGAAATGCCTTGTACTCATAAAAGAGTAATCAGATAAGGAGATATATGGGAATTTTTGCTAATTTCCAGCCTGTTCTGGAGACAAAAGGAAAGTCTGATTATAAACATATGTGTCAGATCACTGACACACCTCTAATCTCTGAGAAAATTTAGCAATAGCTTAAGTCACATAAGGACATACACATCCTAATATACTTTTCCCAGTGATGGCATAGTTCCTAGGTTATATTTATCTCCTTTTCCAAGAAAATTAAAAAGCAAAGGGAAGCATTACCATATCTAATATGCTGTACTCTTGGCCCTAACTTAAATCCTGGGTTTAGATCATACCAGTGATAGAAAACATTTGTTTAGTAATTATTGTTTCACAGGTGCCTGATTAGGGAATCTAGATATGCAACTGAGTAAGAAACAGACCATGCTCTCAAGAAGCTCAGAGTCTATAATTAAGTGATTCTAATCATGAACAATAAGGCACTGAAATAGGCTCCTAGGACATCTTACCTCTGGAGGTGGTTAAGAAAAAACAAAACAGAGGGGGATAAAATTAGTTTAAGTCTTTCTCTGGAAAAGAAGACTGGACATAGCATGATTTATTATTTATTTATGAATTCTATAGTAGCACCATTATTAATATCTGGTGTATCTGAGTCTTGCCTTTGGCTACACCAACTATTCCTAGGTGTGCTGAACAACAAGAGGAGGAGAGAATTGGTGGGACAGTTTGCTTGTCCTTAAACAGCCTCAATTCTGCTCATTTCTTCAAAGATGTACAGAGCTACTGAGTAGTCTTTTAGGTAGGCCTACAGACACACAGCCCCTGCCCAAACTCCTATTACTTTAATTAATTTGTGATCTTCTCTCTCCTGATTAATTATTCGCACTCCTTGAAAGCCAAATGCAACCAATGTCCAAAGGGACTTTATTAGCTATGGGGAAATGAAAGTGACTGCCATTACTCTCACCAAAACTACCACCATTTGTTATTAATTGAGGTGTAGCATACATACAGAAAACCACACAAATCATAAGTATACAGTTCAATGGATTTTCACAAAGCAAACATACGTGTGTGACCACCATCGAGTCAAATAATAGAATATTACCAGCATCCCAGCAGCCCCCACAGTGCTGTCCCTTAGCAATTAATCCCCCTTAAATAATAGTTGTAGATTGATTGCATTAATACTTAGTTTTAGGTTTCATATAAATGGTATCATGCAGCATGTACTCTTTTATATAAGGCTTGTTCTGTACAATATTATGTTTGAATGATTCATCAATATTATGTGTAGCGGTGTTTATTATTTTTCAGTGCTAAATAGTTTGCCATTATATTAATATATCAAAATGTATTTACCCTTTATATGGTTGATGGAAAGTTTGGGGTTATAAATAATACATCCATGGGCAATGTAGTACAATGTTTTTGCTGCTCATTTGTTATTTATGTCTCCTGTGCTCATCTCTGTTCTTACCATCTGTTTTGACCTCTGTGTTATAGTCTAGATATTTTCTTTTGATCTATCTTCCAGCTCATTCATCCTCTCTTCAGCTGTATCCCATCTATCATGCTATGAATTTTAATTATTATATTTTTAAATTCAAAATTTTCCATGTGATCCTTGTCTTATTTTCTGTTAAAATTCTCCACCTGGTCATCTATTTGCTTAAAGACATTAATTATACTTATTTTAAATTTTCATCTTATTATTCTAGTATTATGTCACCTGTAGATATGTTTGTATTATCTATTTTTTTCTTTTGGTCCTATTTCTTAATATCCCCCCAAATTCTGGCTTCACTGCCAGTCTTGTGAATGAGAAATTCTAGTGGTAATTTAAACTAACCTCTGGCAGGCTAAAAATGGAGTGAATCAGCCAAATCTCATCAGATCTTGAAACAACTTACGCTACTTTGCATTCTTAGTGAGGTTCCAGCTACTTCTGGTTTATCCACACATCCATAGCACATCTCTCCAGATGTCCCAATTAGAGCCTGGAATGTTTGCTGAGACCACTCTTGCTCGGATTTTCTGAAGGACAATTTTGGTCTCCCTAGCGCTGTTGGAATGCTGAAAATTCCACATTACTCCTCAGCTATGTTTGGCTTCCTTTTTACACACTTTCTGCCTGTCTGCTTTGCATCTTGTCCTTTGTAGTTTAATTAGATAATGGCTCATTTGTGCAATAGGTCTTGAGTGTCAATCTCACTTTTTTGAAACTCGTTCACCATTGGAATCTTGTTCAATCAAGTCCTAGCTACCTTGGCAGACCAGAACTCCAATTTTTGTTTCCCAAGCCCTGTAAAATCACTGAAAGCTCTTCTATGTGATAGCACTCTTAGTAGTTTCTCTACCTATCTTAGTTACAACTTGACCTATGTCAGGAATGAGTAAATGCCCTGAGGAGGAGGCCAATGTGCACAAATTTAGTCCACCTCCATAAGCTTTCCTTCCTCCAGGATCTGGCCTGTCAAGCCAGCTGCTTCAGTAGCTTCTCATGCTTTCAAATCCATTATTTAAAATTTCATCCAGCTTTTTTTATTCTTAACAGGATTATTGGTCTGCTATAAAATGTTCCAACATAGCTGGAAGTGGAAGTTTCAGGCTTGAATTTTTATTTATGTTATTTTATTTTAAATAGATACTCAAAATAAATACTCAATACTTTACCAGATAAAGCTGTTGCCAATATATAAAATAGTGAATTTGGGGGCAATGAATTGTCTTGATTATGGAATTTTAAGGAATTTGAGTAGAACAGACCATATATTATTTCCCCTCTCAGGACTAAAATAGATCAAAAGAGGCCAATGGTGCCAAAGTTAAACAAACACTTGAAATAATGATCTTTATTGCACACTTAGATTTTATATTTTCAAGTACCCACTTTTCACAGGTTAAAGGTAGATAGCTTCTTTGTAGATCACGTGATGTATAGCACTTTTTACCGTTATTTAAAATAATAGTTTTTTACCATACTATAGACATTTTTATCTGTTTATGTGTGTTCTTTTAAGTTTGTATTCATGGTTGTCTACTCTAAAACACACACAAACTCATATATACACATGCATGTACATGCAAACTTATTCTAAAAAATTAGAAGTAAATATGCCAGTTGACACCAATCACCAATGGGTTTATGTGTGATGCTATTAATTAGAGTAATCAGAAAATGAATACAATGAACAGATCTGATTATGGAGTCTCTGATGAATATAATAGATCTGACCCAGTACAAGAAATGCTATGGTAATTAAAGTGAAAGCCACAGATGCATCTGTACTAACCTAAAGCTCCTCGTTTCTCACAAGGTATGATAGAAAATAAACGCGATGTCAGTTCCTTAGCTTTGAAATGTCAACATGCTTTTTTTTATTTGCTAGAAGTTGAGTTTGTTTTCCAAACAAAGCAGCTTTAGGAGCAGCACTAGGTGCTTAGGGATGTTTTTCAGTTCGTTCAAACCAGTAACATAATTCTACCTAAAGTCCTTTACTATAAATTATTGATTTCATCAAATCCATTGAGGTAGACCTGCACTACTCAATATGGAACACCTACAAAAGTGACTGTTTCGACTGCTGAAATTCCATATAAGATTTGCAAAATTTACTCTAGAGAGGCAGAGAGTAAAGAAAGAAAGGGAAAAGAAAATGAATACTTGTTGAAAACTTGTCTACCTACCCTCAAAGTACATTTTATTTTTATGTAATTTCAAACTTACTGAAAATATGCATGAATAGTACAAGGAACTCTCATCTAGATCTTACCCAGATTCACTAATTATTTGCATTTTCTCCATTTGCTTTATTGTTATCCCTTCCCCTTCCATTTCTTCCTCTCTTTTTCCTTTCATATTTTTGGGCCAGTTGAGGGTTGTTGGAAACATTTTTCCCCTTTATCCCTAAACACCTCAATGTGTCTTTCCTAAAAACAAGGATATCCTTTTACCACAGAACAGTTATAAAAATCAGGAAATTTATTAATAACAGTATATAATATTTCCAGATCCACAGTGCGTATTCAAATTTGTCAATTATTCCAGTAATATCCTTTGTAGCTATTTCTTCCATGCCCAGGATCCAATCTAGGATCAGATACTGCATTTAGTTTTCATGTTATTTTAGTCTTTTATTGTGAAACAATTCTTCAACTTTTCTTTATCTTTCTTGTTTTGACACTTGTGAAGAGTACAAGCCAGTTACTCTGAAAAATGTTCTTTGATTTGTATTTGTGACATTATATTTTTAAAATGTATTTGTTTACTTGGCTACTCTTTTTATGCTCGTTACTAAAGAGCAATTGTCCTCAGCCTTTGTGTTTGGGGACAAAGAATTGAAACCAAACACCAAAGCAGCAGAGCAAAGTGAAAGAAGTTTATTAAGCAAGTATGACTCCAGACATGGAGGTGGATATCAAGAAAGATTAGCAAGCCATAGTATACTCCAGAAGCGGGGCAGGAGCAGGCACGTGATGTCCCAGCAGACAGCAGCCTTGGGACCTCTCAAGTTCCTCTTTTTCTTTCTTCTGACTTCCTCATTCTTGGGTTGCCGTCCCCTGGCCAATGAGAATGTTATCTCCTCCCATCCGTGGGGGTGGGAGTTACTTTATTTGTTCAGCCCCGGGTGTGTCATGGCTTCCAAAACCCATGAGGTGGACAGGGGGAGGTGGCAGTGGCAAGCTGCGGTGCTAGTCTATCTACCTCCAAACATCCTCATCCAGACCACAAGAATCAAAGATGACAGTGACCTTCTATAGAGGATGAACTCATCCCAGATAATCACTGCAATGGAGGTATAAGTGATATACCCCAGTTTCCTCCAGCTTTAATGTCCAGAAAAGAAAATGAACATTTTAAGTACTAACAGAAAAATCCTATTGAATTCCTTGAGAAAGGGCCATTTTGGTTTTTGAACCAGGATGGGGCTGTGGAATAAAAGGTACTGCTCAGAACAAGAGACTGCTGTTCAGCAAAAATTTGCCCAAAGGATAATTCATAAAACACAGAGATGATGTTGGAAAAAGTGTTCTGTGTTAAAATATTTAGGGAAATGTGTTATTACTATGTCCCTCTCACACATTAGACTAATAGTGACTCCAAGATATCTTGCAACATCAAAATAATTTTAACTTTCTTTAATGAAACATTTCCCTCATCAGGAAACACAATTTTAAAATCACAGAATATGTAAGAATATATGCTAGGCAAAGAAATTGTAGGACAGAAAAAGAAAATAATCACCTGGACCAAAATTACCTTTCCATAGGGAATTGGATACCTCACCAGTTAACAACACTGGCCATCAGTCAGCATGAGTATTGACCACATTTCCCTTCTGGGGACTATAATGCTGCATTCCATCTGAAATTAATCAGCACTTCTATTTTACATTCTTAAGAAAGAGGTAAGGAATCTGATTTTCTCTACTAAGCATTTAAAATCCAGATCAAACCTCTTTGTGAACATCATGTGCTATTTCTAAACCACCTGCTTAATACCTCTATTGTGACACCTTCAAGCACCTCAAGTTACAATTTCCAAAATTAGACTCATAAGGACCTTCCTCCATAAATGTCCTCTTAGGGAGTGATCCCACCATCCATCCTGTTGTGTGAGCTGATAACCCAGAATTCATCTTCTCCTCCTCTTTTTCCCTATATACCATTTATTCCCTTTCCAATTGATCTTACCTCTGAGACCCCTGTTTCTCTACTCCTCTTTATATCCACCACCAGGATTCCAGTCAAATACATAATCATCTCTTCCCAGGAATAGCCTGGTAAACACTTTCTTCCTGTTTTTACAGTGCTTCCCTTTTATGGCTCATAATCTGTTCTCCATACTTCAATGAGAAGGTCATCTGAAAGACACTCATAACCATGTCTTATCTTTGCCTTACATTCTTCAGTTTATTCCTTATTGCTCCTAGAATTGAGGCTCAATTGCTTAACCTGGCCCACAAGACCCTGTATGATGGCCTGACAACCCACCTCATGTCTCTTTCAGGTGACTTCTCTCCTTCTTACTCTTTCCCCTTTAGTCACATCAGTCTTCTTTCAATTTCCCATAGGCTTGATGGTAATTTTCATCTTAGAGTTCTGCAAATGCTCCTCCTTTCAGAATTGCTCCCCATCCCATCCTCGCACTCTCCCACTAAATGTGGATTTTTGTGTATACTTCAGAACAAACGTCTCCAACAAAGCCTTTCCTGAATTCCCAGACAAGGTTAGAATCCCCATCTGGCCTCAATCCATTCACTTAAAAAATATTGGGAAACCAGTTATTGGTCAGTTGAAATGTAACAATATAGTGGAATAATGTATGTAGCCCTATTTTAGAAATTTTAAAGTTCTATATAAATGAAAGGCATTATAATTAAAATTCAAAATGCATTCATTTAATTTATTATTGTAGTTTGTTCTAAGGAAAATTTTCCTGCATTTTTATAACCTGTTTCATCATAATTGGAACAACTCAATAGTTACTTAGCATTTCTAATTAGACTGCCTTTTTTAAAAGGATTTTTGGAAAAATACCTGTTGAAAACCAAAACGAGAAAAAAAAAACATTAACTAAAACTTTTGCGAAGTCCAGTGTTCTTTAAATGCCCCACAAAATTGGCCAAACTTTGGCAGGAAAAATTTTTTCTCTTAAGTAAGCTCCTATACATTCATTCATTTGTTTAATAACTAGTTGCCAAGAAATTTTTACATGCCAGACACTTTAAAATTTTTTTTTTAGTTGACACATAATTTTTTTTTTTTTGAGACAGAGTCTCACTCTGTTGCCCTGGCTAGAGTGAGTGCCATGGCGTTAGCCTAGCTCACAGCAACCTCAAACTCCTGGGCTCAAGTGATCCTACTGCCTCAGCCACCCGAGTAGCTGGGACTACAGGCATGTGCCACCATGCCCGGCTAATTTTTTCTATATATTTTTAGTTGTCCAGATAATTTCTTTCTATTTTTTTTTAGTAGAGACGGGGTCTCGCTCTTGATCAGGCTGGTCTCGTACTCCTGAGCTCAAACAATCCACCCGCCTCGGCATCCCAGAGTGCTAGGATTACAGGCGTTAGCCACCGCGCCCGGCCAACACATAATTATTGTACACATTCTTGGGATGCAGAGTGATATTTCAATACGTGTATACAATGTGTAATAGTTGAATCAGGGTAATTAGCATATCTGTCACCTCAAACATTTATCATTTCTTTGTAGAGTGAACATTCAAAATCCTCTCTTCTAGCTGTTTAAAGATGTATAATAAATTACAAGTTAATCACATTCAACCTACAATGCTGAGAATACCAAAACTCATTCCTCCTATCTAGCTATAATTTTGTATCCATTAACCAACCTCTCCCCATCCTCCCCTTCCAATACCCTTTCCAGCCTCTACCACCCACAATTCTACTATCTACTTCCATGAGCTCAAACCTTTTTTAGCTCCCACATATGAGTCAGAACATGCAGTATTTATCTTTCTGCGCCTGACTTATTTCACTTAACATGATGTCATAAATGACAAGATTGTATTCTTCTTTACAGGTGAATGGTATTCCATCAGCTGTTTATGTATCACATTTTCTTTATCCACTTGTCTGCTGATGGACATTAGATCGATTTCATATCTTAGCTATTGGGAATAGTGCTGCAACAAACATAGGGGTGTGGTATCACTTTGATATACTGATTTTCTTATCTTTGAATAAATATCCAGTAGTGGCATTGCTGGATCATATGGTACTTCTATTTTTAGTTTTTTGAGAAAGTTCCACACTGTTTACCATAATGACTGTACTAATTTACATTCCCACCAACAGCACATAAGAGTTTTCTCCACATCCTCACCAGCATTTGTAATTTTTTGTCTTTTTGATGATAGCCATTCTATCTGGGGTGGGAGTATATATTATTGTGGTTTTGGTTTGTATTTCCCTGATGATTAGTGATGTTGAACATTTTTTCAAATATTTTTTGGCCATTTGTCTTCTTTTAAGAAATGTTTATTCATATCCTCTTCACACTTTTTAATAACTTTACTTGCTTTTGTTTTTTTTTTTTTTTTTGCAGTTTATTTATTTGAGTGCCTTATTCTGGATGTTAGTCCCTTGTCAGATATATAGCTTGTAAATATTTTCTCCTATTTT
>NW_012136080.1:219000-221039 GCF_000956105.1 Propithecus coquereli
GTTTTATTTTTATAGCTTCTTGTCAGTAACAAATAAGAATGATAATATCAACAAAATCAAAGCTCCCATTCATTAATCATATAACATGTGCCCAGCAAGGTGGCCCTGTGTAAATATCATCTCATTTATTTCTACCTAACAATCCTATGAAGCAACGTCGTTATTTCCATTTTAAGGATGAAGAACAGATTTTAAGATATGAAGGTTATACAAATTCCTGTGACTAGAAAGCAATAAACTGTGAGCTGTGGTTTTTCTGTCAGCAAAGCCCATGTTCGTGACATCTATTGTCACTCTCCAATGTCCTTAACTCCAAAATATAGTTCTTCCTATTGTGATCACCTCACAAAATGATCTTGCTCATTATTTGTGCAAGCTGATATTCTTAGGTAGAGAAGATAGAATATGATCTACAAGGTTTAGGTACATTAAATTTAAAAACCAATAAGGAGATAAAGATTTTCGGGGAGGATAGAGATGAGCCTGCATACGTCCATTGCAATGAACTACAATAGTTTTATTAAAAGGTTTGTCTGTGTTCATGTGTGTGGAACAACACTTGGGCACACCAGGGTCGATCTTGAGAAGCGGGGTGTGGATATAAATAGAATTGTTTCATCAATACTGTCGGCTTCCTGGATCTCCAAATTGGCGGTACATTAGTACATTGAATAAAACGAGTGCATCAACTACTGGCATATTTTATTTACCAGAAAGGGATAATGGGAGCTGGAGGGAGGACGTATGGACTAAGCAATGCAGACTTGAAGGAGAAAAAGTCAAAGCAAAATGCTGGGTAAGCAAACTAAATGCATCATCAGCTTCTAATCCTTGAGGGAAAGTCTATGTAGGAAGAAATGGGATGGAAATGAGGGTGTGGGGGCAGAAGTTGATGTTCAGAGGCAGAGAGCTGGAGACAAAGCCTGCAGTGATCCCCCCAAGCCAAGCAGCACACCATTTCAGCAATATCTTATGTATGTTCTCTGGGGCTTAGGCAGGCTCGTGCCGTGTGAGTTTATGGAAGTGGAAAAGAACGTAATTTTCCTTTTAAGACTGCTCGATAGGATTGCAGCATAGATTCGTTCCTCCTAGAAGAATGGTCTGCTCTGGCAGACATGGATGATAGCTGTTGTAACCTCCAAGGATGCCACTGTTTATAAAGTAGGAAGATTCATGAGGCTTAATAGTAAGACCAGACCTGAAGCTTTGGAACCAGGAAGCAAAAAACTTGTTATGGAATCATTTCCAAAACAAAGTTCTGAAACAGAAGTGGAATTTTAAGGGAAGATTATAGTTGTGAATTACAATTGGTGAATTAGGTCACTTGCAGAGTACAGACAACCTTAGTACAAGATGCAATTAGAACACCAAGGCTGAGGATACAGAATATCCAGAGATAATAAACCTTAGACCAAGTTTACATTGGATCACCTGTTGAAAAGAGACTGGATTACAAAATAAAATAATACTGATTGCTTTTGGCTTGAGCATGCTTTCATTGAAGGTTTGCCATTGGCCTCTGTAGCCACGCGTCTCTCTTTCTGAAACCAGGTTCATTATATGATTATTTTGAGACAATGTTTAGCAACAATATTTCCTCAAGTTACCAGAATCATGCATCACTTTTTACCATTGCACAGGTATGCCTGAAAGTAGAAGGTATTAATAATTCCACCACCATGGACAAGTTTCTCTTACTTATTGATTACTATAACTATGCCACTCTATTGTCCAGGAACTTTCTCCCAATTATTGAAAAGCTAAGTATAATGAAAAGTTTTTTAGTTTTCCCAAAGTCACTTCTTAGTTGTGTTCCTTTTAAATACTTACAATTAGATCAGTATAGAGAGTCAATCCTTTTTTTCCTTCCTCTGCCCAAACTTTGTCATTTTAAACTTGCCTCCATTTTCTTGTTATAATACAATTAAAATGAGTAAGAATAACACATTTGTAAAAGAAGCCCCAAATGATAAAAATGGAAAAAATCAATACCACTTTTTAGGATAAAAGTTGAAATGACTTTATAATAATATAGAAGC
>NW_012136080.1:223795-224817 GCF_000956105.1 Propithecus coquereli
AAAAAAAAAAAAAAAAAACTCAAAATGAATTAAAGACTTAAATCTATGACCTGCAACTATGAAAGTCCTGGAAGAAAATGTAGGGAAAAATTCCATGACATTTGTCTGGGCAATGATTTTTTGGATCTGACCTTAAAAGCACAGGCAACAAAAGCAAAAATTGACAAATGGATTATATCAAACTGAGAAGCTTCCACACAACAAAGAATCAACAAAATGAAGAAACAACCTACAAATTGGAGAAAATATTTCCAAACTGTACATGCAATAAGGAGTTAACATCAAAGTAATTTAAGGAACTCTAACAACTCAATATCAAGAAAACAAATAAACCAATTAAAAATGAGCAAATGACCTAAATAAACATTTCTCATAAGAATACATACAAATGACCAACAGTCATATTAAAAAATGTTCAACATCACTAATCATCAAGGAATCATAAATTAAAACCGAATGAGAAATCACTTCACTCCTATTGTTATGGCTAGGATCAAAATAACAAAAGATAACACTCCTATTGTTATGGCTAGGATCAAAATAACAAAAGATAATGGATGTGGGAAAGGAAGTGGAGGAAAGGTAACCCTCGCATACTATTGGTGGGAATGTAAATTAGTGCAGCCATCATGGAAAACAGTATGGGGGCTCCTCAGCAAATAAAAATAGAAGCTATTATATGATCCAGAAATCCCACTGCTGGATATATATCCATAGGAAATGAAATCATCATGGGAAGCGATGTCTGCACTCCCATGTTTATTGCAGCACTATTTACATTAGCCAAGGTATGGAATCAACCTAAGTGTCCATCAGCAGACGAATGGATAAAGATAATGTTGTATATAGATACAATGGAATACTGTTCAGCCATACAAAAGAAGAAAATCTTGTCACTTGCAACGTTGATGAAACTGGAGGACCTTATATTAAGTGAAATAAACCAGACACAGAAAGACAGAAGACATATAATCTCACTCATACGTGAAATGTAAAAAAGTTGATCTCATAGAAGTAGAGAG
>NW_012136080.1:224882-227304 GCF_000956105.1 Propithecus coquereli
AATCAGCTTTTATATTGTATCTATAGCTATTTAAATTTATTCTATAAGCAACGGTCTTATAAGAATCAGTAGTATATTTGACAATTTTTGTGATATTGTTAAGATAATAGATATTATATCAAATCAAAGTCTCTTTCTAGTTCAAGAAAGAACAATTAGCCTTTAGTAAGTTAGTGACCCACATTTGATCATTACAACTTTATCTCAGCGTTTTAATATGCTTCTTTCAGAAATATTATTCCACCCTGGTTTAGTTCTTTATTCTTCTCCTTTAAAGGTTGAAAGAAGTTTGAACAAGATAATGTAAATTGACAATGGCTAAACTGAGAATATCTGAAGTCTACATATATATTGAAATATTAGGGGATAAATGGAAAAAAATACTCTAAGTAAAATATTCCACTTGGGACCTACATGTTACTGCATACGTGTGGCAATGATTATAAGAAGACCTAAATCAGCTGTGAAGCAATCTGGTCCTGGGGTTGTCTTTGATGGGAGATTTTTATTACAGATTTAATCTGCTTGGTTGTTATTGGTCTGTTCAGATTTTCTATTTCTTTATAAGTCAATCTTGGTAGGTTGTATGTGTCAAGGATTTTATTCATTTCTTCTAGGTTATCCAAGTTGTTGGTGCATAATTATTCATAACAATCTCTTATACTCCTTTGCATTTCTGTGGTATCAGTTGTAATGTATCCATTTTCATTTCTGATTTTATTTATTTGGGTCTTCTCTTATTTTTCTCAATGGGCTAGCTAAAAGTCTTTTGATTTGTTTATCTTTTAAAAAACAAACTAAAAAAACTAATGTCAATTTTTCTCACACTATTCCAAAAAAATGAAGAAGATGGAATACTTCCAAACTTATTTTACAAGGCTAGCATTACCCTAGTTCCAAAGCCAGAAAAGAAAACTACAAGCCAATATTCCTGATGAAGACGGATGCAAAATCCTCAACAAAATACTAGAAAACTGAATTCAACAGCATATTAAAAAGATCATTCACCATGATCATGTGGGATTCTTCTGAGGGTCAACATATAAAAATCAACAAATGAGACACATCGCATTAACAGAATGAAGGATAGAAGCCATGTGATCATTTCAATAGATGCAGAAAAAGCATTTGACAAAATTCCATATCCTATTATGATAAAAGCTCTCCGAAAATTAGTTCCACAGCTATGATACTCAATGGGGGAAAATGGAAAGTTTTTTCTCTAAGATCCAGAACAAGACAAGGATGCCCATTTGCTATACTTTGGATTTTTATCCTTGCCAAATCTCATATTGAAATTTGATCCCCAATTTTAGAGGTGGGACCTCATGGGAGCTGTTTGGGTCATGGGGGCAAATCCCTCATGAATATACTTATACCCTTCCTTGTGGGTAAGTGAGTTCTCATTCTGTTAGTTTCCGTGAGAACTGGTTGTTAAAAAGAATCTGGCACCTCCCTTTCTCTCTCTTGTTTCCTCTCTTGCCACATGATCTTTGCATATGCCAGCTCCCCTTCATCTTTCACCATGAGTGGAGGCAGCCTGAGGCCCTCACCAGAAGCAGAGGAGATACCAGTGCCTTGCTCTTGTACAGCCTTCAGAACCACAAACCAAATAAATCTCTTTTCTTTATCAGTTAGCCAGGCTCTGGTATTCCTTTACAGCAACGCAAAACAGACTAAGAAATCATTTTTGCCATTTCTATTGAACATAGTAATGGAAGTTGTAACCAAAACAATTAGGCAAGACAAAGATAAAAGACATCCAAATTGGAAAAGAAGAATTTAAATTGTCCCTGTCATAGAAGACAAGATCTTACATATAGAAAATCATAGACTCTACCTATTAGAACTAGTGAACTAATAAACTGTTAGAACTAGTAAATGAATTAAGTAAAGTTGCAGGATACAAAATCAACATAAAAATATCAGCAGTCTTTCTATACACTAACAGAAAACTACCTGAAAAAAAAATAAAGGAAACAATGTCATTTCCAATAGTTATAAAAAGATAAAATATTTAGGAATAAATTAAACCAAGGAGGTAAAAGATCTCTACAGTGAAAAGTATAAAGCATTAATGAAAGAAATTAAAGAAAACACAAATATATGGAAAGATATGTCTATATTCATGGATTGTAAGAATTAATATTGTTAAAATGTCCACACTACCCAAACCCATTTATAGATTCAATGCAATCCCTATCAGATGGCATTCTTCACAGTAATAGAAAAAATAATCCTAAAATTCAAATGGAATCATAAAAAAACCCCAAATAGTTAAAGCAATCTTGAGCAAAAATAACAAAGTTAGAGACCTCCCATATCTGACTTCAAATGTACTACAAAGCTTTAGTAATCAAAACAACATGGTACTGGCACAACAACTGGCACATAGATGAATGGAACAAATATAAAGCCCAGA
>NW_012136080.1:228569-229557 GCF_000956105.1 Propithecus coquereli
CAATATATTATATTCTTGAAAAATGCTAACAGAATGGAAGTTAAATGTTCTCATCACAAAAAAATAACTATGAGTTAATGCACATTTTAATTAGCTAGATTTAACCATTCCATAATGTGTATGTACTTCAAAACATCATGCTGTAAATGATAAATGCATACAATTTTATGTCAGTTTAAAATAAATAAATAAATTTGAAAAGAGAAGACCTAAACCTTTTAGATCCATTTTTGACAGAGCTGTTATGATTTTTTGAGCCCTAGCAATCTGTTATGTAAAGATGACTATAAACTATTCCCACCATTCACTTTAATTTATCTGCAATAAATAAATTGGCACTAACAGTGGACTACATCACTTAATACGTGAGGTACTTCATCATCTCCTTTAAACAGTTTTTACCACCTCTCATATTATCAGCATGGCTGACAAATAGCAATTAAATGAGTTGAGCCTTATTCCTGTCTTGTCTGCCCACTATCAAGTAGATTATCAAAGCTCTGATGTTTGTGTTTTGGCCTCTTTTTTGCTTGCCTTTGATTTCAACAGAAATAAAAATATTAAATTAATTGTCTAATACTTCCTGTTACCATCAATACTAATGCTAATAGATTTTTTTTTAATTATCTCATTCAAAGAAAAGATTCAATGGTGCAAATTTGACTTTTTGATTATAATTAGTCAGTGCTGGGCCATAAATTAAAATGTTGGCTGTTTAAAAAAATAATAAAGTAATAAACACATAAAGAGGTATCGAGGAATGCCACTTTTCTCTAATGATTATTATTGCTATTGTTATTGTTGTTTTAATGAAAACAACAAAACACTTAATACAATTTGTTTCCTGTTGTATTGCATGATTTTTATGTAATGAAATGTACTTCATTGTAAAATTAACCTTTTTTAGACATAGGCAAACAGATAAACTGTATTTATATGACAATAAATGAGGATAAAATATAAAGTATATCAAAATCTATATTTAAAA
>NW_012136080.1:233214-234436 GCF_000956105.1 Propithecus coquereli
AAAAAAAAAAAAAAAAAGGATAATGATGTAATAAAATATCAGAATGGAACTCAAAGAGACAGTCAATTCCTCTATTTCCCAGATATTTTACTATCGTCCAAAAACTAAATGGTTTGAGCTTGATGTGACTGTTGAAAGAAAGAGAAAGAT
This sequence comes from Propithecus coquereli, assembly GCF_000956105.1. Taxonomy (NCBI): domain Eukaryota; kingdom Metazoa; phylum Chordata; class Mammalia; order Primates; family Indriidae; genus Propithecus; species Propithecus coquereli. Next base: position 233,365 of record NW_012136080.1, read on the forward strand.
ATATTCTAAGCCTCTAATTTGTATGTTCTGCTTGGAATGTGCATTTCCCACATGACTTTTACAAACGTTTTATTACATTTCAGTAGACAGAGACAGGAAAGTAAGGAAACACTTGAGGAAAATCCAGACAGCAGAGGAGACAATAGTATAGAGTACTCAGTCTGATAATTATGGTAGTTTGTAACTGAATGAAGAACATAAAGTTGGAAAATAAAGAAGCCAGGCACCTGTAATCTTGATTTTGTGCCTGCTGAATGTGTTTTCTGAGGGGAGAAAAAGAGAAAGTGTTTAAGGTATCATGGGAAACTTCTCTAAAAGTCTTAGAAATGAACTTGTAGATCATCAACATTTGTCATGTAAATAGCAATTCTAAAATTTCTTTGAGTTTAGTTTATCTGTGAATATGAAAAGTAATGGATATGTTTAGTTTTAGAATTTCTTTGAAAGCATCATAAAAGATTTAAGCATCAGGTGTAGTTTTATACTATTGTATAACAAAACTTTCATACCAGTCCTCAATACTTATTATAATTTATGATTACATACAAATACATTTTCAAAGTTCAAGCCTGTGTTGAAGGGTTAAGATGAGAAAGTTTTAAATAAGGGAGGCTGGGCAAATAATTTATTTAATATGTGACTTTAGACAAGTTTTTCATTGTAAAGTGTTGGTAACAATAGAATATAAGTTAATGTTGTTGACAGGATTAAGATAGGTAGCCCAATTAAAAGGGGTAAGTCCAATGCCTAAAATTAGTAAACAATAAATATTATCTTCTATCATTTTAAAGTTAATATTAATGCTATCAATCTAGAAATTATTACATTCATAATAATAATAAATTATTGGCCAGTTGTTGACAGGATTAAGATAGGTAGCCCAATTAAAAGGGGTAAGTCCAATGCCTAAAATTAGTAAACAATAAATACTATCTTCTATCATTTTAAAGTTAATATTAATGCTATCAATCTAGAAATTATTACATTCATAATAATAATAAATTATTGGCCAGTGGCTTACCCGTTTCACATAAGGCTAATCTAAAATTTCCCCAGGTTTCTCAAGCTGTCT
>NW_012136080.1:234486-235440 GCF_000956105.1 Propithecus coquereli
CAAACAGGTTTAATTATATTTTACAGTGGTAGGGTAAATTTCCTACTCTTGTTGAGGATCTGTGTTTTGGCATACCTAGAAGATTCCACCAGGTTTTCTGAGTTCTCCAAGGTCTGGCCTATTAGCAGAAGTTTGAATACCTCATCATTGGTGCCATATTGGAGCTGGAGACACAGATCTGGTTCATGGCTAGGACTTTGGGTGAATAAACTCAGGTTATTATCTATTTTTAAGAAACCTCAAAGGATTACCTTCTTTCAATTATCAAAGAATTAAATACCTGTGTTACTCCTGTAGTACTTAGCATGTGCTACTGCAGATATTTAATAAATGATAACGTTAACCCTTCTATCACCATAACTTGATGAGTAGATCCAAAATATTTAATCTTGTAAATTGTGAGTTAATTAAATGATCAAGATGAGCCTACGCAGCTGACTGACTGAGGATTTGGAAACAGACTGCAAAATTTAGGTAAGTCGAAGTCCTTGCTTGGTTTGGCACCACCTAGTGGTGTTTCCTTGCCAGGCTTAAGTATTAATAGAGATGATACTGGAGGTCTAATGGCTAGCCAGGACTTCCTGAATAGAATCAGAAGCTTAAGAAATCACCTGTTTATTGGCCAGATTTGGACTTATTGGTATGTGAGAATACTGGAGATGGAAGGACCCATCTCACCTGCCCCCTCTTTCTTAGGGTGGGATTACCTGCATTTTCCATTCAGCTTTGTTCTCCCTTTCATGCCCTGTCCCCTACTCTGCAAGAAAATAAGAGCGTTAGTTGCCATCTCCTGTATCACCCTCCTTCCCCAGCCATTTTGAGAATGAAGCCAGCAAGAAGGACAGCCAGCCAGTAACCTATAGTGTTGCATCCAAATTCGTGTTATTGTGCTGCGCGTTATGGGAGAAAGAGGACATTTATCTAATTATTTTCCTTTGCTTGAGGAAAGAATTT
>NW_012136080.1:238920-240729 GCF_000956105.1 Propithecus coquereli
GAGAAAACTGAGGTCCAGGGAGATTGAAAAATCATCCAACAGTAAATGATGGAATCAGGATTTGAACCCATCCCCTTTGACCTTATAGCCATAGTCCTTTTTTCTCCACATTTCAATAATCCTGAAATCAGGTTGTACCTTCAAATTAATATAAACAACTTTATATCATGTTTATATTTATTAATGCCTTACTCCAGTAAAGCCTTCTATTAAATCCATGGTGTGTCTTAAAATCTTATGTTGTCTTAAAAATCAAGGAAATAGTATATTAAAAATAAAACAAAAACCACCAAATCTCAGGGGTGGGAATCAAGGTAGGAGAGATGCCAGTCAAAGAAACACAGACGAGTGAAAAAAAAAATCAGGATATTTTGCTGAGGGGTTAGGTCAGGGTTTTGAAGCCCTGGAAGGTGATGGAACACAGTCATGGTCCCACTGCCCAAGAACTATTTAATAATAGCAGTATTCTGGATGGTAAGGTGTAGGACCACTGCTGCCTGGTTGGTTAAGACAAGTCCCATTGTTCTTTGCTCAAGAAAGTCTTCTCTTCAGTTCTCAGGGTCTTTCAGGTCCTGAGGGTTTAACATAACAGGGTCCCTCAAAGGTCATGATTCTTTAACAACTTCAGCTAGACAGAGCTGGTTGTAGAGAAACACAACATTCAGTGTTTATATCTCCTCGGCAAGTGCTATAGAAATGGAAAGTTTTTCTTTTGTTTCTTTTTATAGGGACTAAATAAAAGAAAATAAACTGGAGAGGGAAAAAAGACTGTATTCAAGGAAAGAATTTAGAAAACGCATTGTATACATAAAACAATTAAAAATTTGGAGGATTTATTTAAATATATATTCAAAACAGGACCTGAGTAAAGACCATGTAAGTGCACCCACAGCTTCACTGTTTAAAGAAGCAAAGCACTATCATGGAAAACAAATAGTGGAGATTGTGGAAGAAGCTTCATTCAGAAAATAGGGGACTAGTGGCAAAGGCTCAACTCAGAAAAGAAGGTGGTCATTCAGCTTAGAATCCCCCCAAAAACTTGTGATTAATAGCATTCAAATGTAGCTATAGTGCACTGAGAGGCCCAACGGTGAATACGGCCACCCACCTATGGACTGAAAAAGGTACAGCATCAGGATGGAGACGAAACAGGCTCACGCAAGTGGAAAGCATCTCTAATGTGTGTGCACACACGTACACACACAAATGTCTATATGGGCACCACAAGAATCATGATTCCCTAAGATTCTTATAATTCAATTGGAAAATAATTGATTTCCCAACAGACACTCGAGCAAATGATAAAATTATAGAAAGAATTGAAAATGATAAAAAGGCAAATATACCCAATAAGTATATTAAATATCACTAGTAACTAAATATATGTAAATTGAAAGAGAAAAAAGGTAATATTTTGGGGTATTAAAAAAGGACATGAAATACTGCAAATCCTGGTATTGTGAAGAATGTGGAAAAATAGACCAATCCTAGAGAGTAATTTGGCAATATACTTGGTAGAACTGTGATAGTTGTTAGATTTTAAAATTTATCTTTATTAATTTTTTCCTGAAGGTCCACACGCGGTTTCTAGATCAAAGACAGATTCCTTATTATTTACATCACAACAAAAAATTATGTTTCAGTTATAGTAGTTAATTTTACATTTTTTAGTCCTCTACATTTCCCAAGTTTTCCACAGTGAACAACAAAATTAAAGAAAGAATGACAAGGAAAGAAATAAATATTCAACTCATGAAATAACAGTTGGAAAGTGTAAAGATTATACAAGAAGCTAATGAATTAGAAAAA
>NW_012136080.1:240779-241661 GCF_000956105.1 Propithecus coquereli
CAGCCATTTTGAGAATGAAGCCAGCAAGAAGGACAGCCAGCCAGTAACCTATAGTGTTGCATCCAAATTCGTGTTATTGTGCTGCGCGTTATGGGAGAAAGAGGACATTTATCTAGTTATTTTCCTTTGCTTGAGGAAAGAATTTGTCATAGCTTTCCACGGTAACTCTTTACATGTAGTAGGACACAAAAACCTCTGTTGGCAACAGTAAAATATCGGAATTTTTCAGATAAAAGACAATTGTTTAAAGTCACAGTTCCCAAACTGTATGCAAGGCAATTCAAGACATTTTTGTAAAGCTTAGTTTTCAGTGGTAGCTGTTATGTGATGCAAGCACAACATAGAAGTCAGCAAGGAAGGGAAAGAGAGGGTGAAAGTGTCCAATCTTATTCCAAAGTTTGAGAAATTGTTTTGGTCCAACAGCTACATCTATCCCATTAGTAAGTAATTTTGATAATTAAAAATGAAAAAAAATACTGTTTTACTTTCAATTTATATTATTTAATCATGTAGCTACTAAGTTGTTAGGATATAAATGTTTATTAAGTTGTTGTGACCTAGCTAATCAATAAGCAGTACTCAAAAATTTCTTTTGGCCTAGGAGTACTGTGTAAAAATTACTAAGACACTAAAAGTGATACAAAATGAGAAATTTGGAAACCTCTATGTCGAGAAGTTATTCTAACTGCTATTAAAGGCTCCTTATATCCTTGTGAGTCTATGAAATATCTGAAAAATCCCATCATGAGAATGCATCAAAAACTGCAATTTTGAGCAAATTTATCCCTATGCAGTTACTAGAAACAAACAAAAAAATATTAAATGGATTACTTAGAGATAAATTCCATCCACTACAGGTCAAACATCACCCAGTAAAAATGT
>NW_012136080.1:247911-249914 GCF_000956105.1 Propithecus coquereli
ATGCATGGAAGCTTGGAGCACTGCCTGCCAAAGGTGCAATAAATCAAGGAGCAAATTATGTGGCTGCTTCTGTAGTGCCTGGATTTTCTTGTGTCTTCATGGCCACGTGCTTTTATCTAAAGTTGATGAATCTCTAAACAATGTGTTAGCTGGAGGATGAGTTGCATTCTGTTTGTACTATATTTTATAGGACAAAAGAATGACTCATTAGAAATTAGAATGTGGATCATAATCGTAAAGAGCCCCTCATTTGTGTACAGCTTTAGGAAAGGAACTCAAAGCAATTATTATTTGCTTATTCTCCTCTGACCACTCAAAAAAGGGGTTATTTTATTTCAAAAACAAGCTACTTGAGTACCAAGTACCAAGTACTTTGAAATAAAATTTTCTTGGTATTTCAGAAATTTTTAAATACTATGGTATAAAATTGTTGACAAGTTATCAGTTACTTGAAATAATAGTAACATATCAAGTTAAAGTGCTATTGTTTTTGTCATGTATTATAATTAGCTGCAATATATACATATATATACATATGTTTATGTTGTATACATTTTCTTTATTAAAAAAAGACAAAGTTCCAGGAAGCTAGAACTTTCCAAATTCTAAAAGCATAATTGTATGTAACCTGATAAATTCCAGTTATGGGACTTTGTAAAAGAAGACTATGAATGAGAAAAAATATTTTTAAAAGTAATTTTTATTTCCAATCATAGAATTTAAAGATTTAGTTGCCTCAAATTAATTGTAGTGAGGTGGGCCATTAATATACAAAATAAATTGAAGTATTGTAGAATTAGAATTTTAAAAGACCACAGAAAACATCCAGCCTAATCACTATTTGCTTCACTTAATTTAGCTCAGTAGGAAATTTTATTACACCTGACAATTGAGTCAGCTTAGTATATACATATAATACTGCTCTGTTTCCAAATAGATAATATTTTTTATAGAGTGTATTGGTCTTACAATAATCAAATTTCAAAAATAATTGTCATCATCAACACAGTAACATATAAATTATGTAAACTAGGTTACAGAGCTAAAACAATCAGAGCTTGGGAACACAGATATTTTGTTTCCTGAGGTTTCTCTTTTAGCCACTGTACAATAGAGATAGTACTCAACTCACTTTATTTAATAGTTTTTTCTTTAAAGAATATAAAATAGATATTAAAGGGAACAGTATCATATTTTTCCATTGGCTAAAATCGCACTTTCAAAGATAATTTGCTTTTGTTTCTCATTGATCTTTATTAGTCATTGGTTTCAAACACTTTAAATTTGATATTTTTGTCTTTAAGCCTTTGATAAAACACTAATTACCTAAAAGCACTTGGATGTATACTGTGTGATATATCTCTATTTAAATTAACTTCTTGTAAAGATATTTTCATAATATTCAAAACTATTTCTGAATTATGATTTTGTTGACAAATATTTTATGTAGCATATTTTATAGATGATATTTTCTTCATTAAGAATAAATACACATTGGAACTTTCCTGACCACCCTATATGAACTATCCACATCCCAAACCTACTTTTATCCTTTTAACTTGTCTTATTTTTCTTATTTTTTCATAGCATTTAACTATAGCTGAAACTATATTACATATTTATTATCTGATTGTTGTCTCTCTTCCTAACTAGAATCAGTTTTTTGATAGCATATGGACTGGGATTATTTTGTTTTGTTTTCATTGCTACAGTATAGCAAGAAAGGAAAGTTTCTGGCATAAAATATAAACTTTTTTAACATGAATGTTGAATGAATTGATAATATCTAGATCCAATATTGTATTTACTATGTTGTAAAAACAGTGCTCTACATACATAAGTATTTTCTAATCTTCACATCAAACTTGCTTGCCTAGTAGTTATTATTTTCTTCCTTTTACAGATTAAAAATATGAGATACATAGAGAATAAGCAATTTGCCACTAAATAGCCGAACTTCAGGAGTCAAAGCAATCTCTGTCTGCCTTTAAAACCCATGAATA
>NW_012136080.1:249964-252056 GCF_000956105.1 Propithecus coquereli
TGTGTTAAGAAGTTTCATATTTCTAAATGATTCAATGATTCTGTAAACCCAGTTGTTCTCCCACACTTCAGCTGAACTGCTTTGAAAATACAGTGTGCAAAGCTGCAGATTAACAGTACTTAGATGCACGGGGTTGATGTAATTTCAGGCTGCTTGAATTAACTCTCTCTGACAAGCCTTCCCCTGCAAACCACCAGCAGAAAAGTGACTCTTTGTCTACAGTTATAAGCCAGGCTCCAGTCTCTGGGAGTTTTCACATTGTTTCTAATGTATTGGTACTTGGACAAAGTCGAATCATCCCCTATGACAAAGCTTGACTGCCCCAAAGGGTATAAACCCAATTGCCAGTGGTTTATTCAGCTTTGACAGTTCTCAGTGTGATCCTAACAGCCTTTGGTAAAACAAGAAGGCAAGAGAAAAGCTCCAGAGACCTCCTTCTATTCATTTCTGTAATAGTTTTCTTGCCACGGGAGACTTAAGAAGATTTGTACAGCCTGCTCTCTTTTCATTAGCAGCAAGTGCAATGCTGTTGGGTAAGTTAATGTGTAAGACTATAAAAAAGAAGAGTGCCGTATATATGAATATTTATTCCATTTTTAAAACTATCCTTTTACTTAAGTACAATGCAGCTGAAAACAAATAAATAGTACATATATTTTGTGTTTTCTAAATCATAGAAAGTATCTGGCTTCATTCTGTTTGTTGAATGCAATTCTATGGTTCACTGGGTTTTTGGTATGAACATGTTAAAATTATCATTATTGAACTGACAAGGAAACCTGATTGAATTTTTAACACAATCATAGTTGTTGTCATCGAATGTAACAATATTTAATGATTTCTTTGTATTTCCATATGCAACAAAATGCATCAGTATTTTCAGGCTTACTTTGGCTATTCCATTAATCTGCCAGAACTAAATTACTATTCATATAGCATCCTTCTTTTCTTCTTCGCTAGAAAAATTAGTAAAATTTCTGACTCTGGTTGGGAAAAATATACATGTTTTTACTTGTTATAGCATGTTCTAAGTAACATATAAATGCATTCATAAATTATATATATATAAGAAGAAGATAATTACCTTATAAAGTGCAATGTATTATATAATTTTGGTTACATATGGTTCTTAATTTATCTTTTAGAATTTATTCCATATTTTTTCATGTGGACTAATTCCTCAGTTATAAGATTGATAAAATATACTGAATATATTATAGTAAGTAGATATATCATTTGTGTCCCATGAAGTTATCACTGCACAAGTCATTAGTACTTTAAAGATAAATAGATAAGTTGGAGCATAGAAAAAGAGATGAGAGGAACAGAATGGATCAAATAAAGAATAATTAGTTATTTTTAAAAGATACTTTTTTTCCCTATAAGATAGTACCAAAATGTGGAATGGATGGGCTAAATTAATACTTCCCTCATTTTGGGGCCTTCAGGTATAAAATAGCTGAATTCAGCCTAAAGTTAAGTCTTTTATTGGCCTCTCTGAGGTAGTTTTTATTATTAGAAATATAAGTTTTTATGTGAAGTAATATTATAGCTATAAGTTCTTTTGTATTGTCATGAAGATTCCAGTGTGGACCTAGAAGAGTTAAGTTGTAACATCTCATTAGACAAAATAAATGATGACTTTAAACTAAGACTGATGAAGTTGGCATTCAGCTTTTGTTGAAATCTTCATTTTTTAGGGAAGTAGAAAAACAGCATGTATTATATATCTGTGATTACAGATATCTTAAACAATGCCCTGATTAAAGAACTGCAGATGTTTCCCCCAGAACTGCAGATATTTTCTCCCCCGACATCTTTAAATTTTTTTTCCTGACAGTTTGTGATGGTGCGTTGACATTTTGAAATATCAAAGCAGAGAATAACCATTGATGCAGCTGTCTGACTTACCACAGTTCCTTATTATAGCAATCGTGTTTCCACGGGCCATACTTCTGTCAACAGCACTTCATCACACATGCCCCAATTGCCCATATATGCATGGAAGCTTGGAGCACTGCCTGCCAAAGGTGCAATAAATCAAGGAGCAAATTATGTGGCTGCTTCTGTAGTGCCTGGATTTTCTTGTGTC
>NW_012136080.1:255050-256029 GCF_000956105.1 Propithecus coquereli
TTATTGGTACATAATAGTTGTCTATCTTTATAGGGTACACCGCTCTTACCTTCTGAATGTTCTTTGACAAGTTCCTTATGTTCTCTAAGCCTCATCTCAAAAATGGAGGTAGTAATACCTACTTGATAGTGTTGTTATTCTGACTACATGAAATGATGTATACATGAAACCCTGGGTTAGAGCCAAAGTAGGCACAATGTGGAAGCCCAGTAAATGCTTGTTATTGCTGTAATCATGGTAGTCATCATTGCTGGTATTTCAATAGGCAAATATAGGGACTTCACCACTATTCTTACCCTAAGAACGATAGCACAAAGTTAGTCTCCACCTGTCCTTGTCTCCACTGAGTGGATTTCTGTCTCCTGTTCAGTTGCCAGCTTGGAAAATTGGTTCAGTGAGAAGCCTACCTATTCAATATGACGTCCAGAACTGCTAGCAACCAAATTGTAGCTACCAGGAAGCACAAAATACAGGTCCCAAATTGGGAGGCCTCACAGCTCAGTTAGATGACTACCCCATTGACTTGAAACAATTAAAAAACACGCACCAAATTGCAAAGTTGTGACTAAAAGTAAAAATTAATTGAGATGGCCTGAAATTGGATAAAGCATAGTAAAAGTGAACTTAATCTTGATTTTGTGGGATGATAGATTTTGTACTAAATAAACACAGAAAGATGAGCATTTCAAATACAGACATTGGGGTGGGCATTAGTGTTAGGGGAAAGTGCATAAAAAACATATTGAAAAAAATGAATATGGGTATGTGAAGTGGCACTAAGAGTGACTGACATGGCAGGCGTCTGACACAGTTGACAAGGAAAAACAGCCAAATTAGAGACACGCATAAAATGTAAACAACAGTTCATTGCGAGGTAGTAGAGAGTGAAGGAAAACTACGTGCTTATCATCTGGGCCAGTATATGACAAGTGACTGCCTGATCGTGGTCTAATTCATGTATGGGCAGTGGACAGGCAAT
>NW_012136080.1:256999-261330 GCF_000956105.1 Propithecus coquereli
GCATAAATAATTATTAATACAATGTCAAATAGGTCTGTAGGTGAACTCAATTACAGTGGCACAATGGGGCAATTAACTGTAAAAGTCATCGGCATCCTTGTTCTCTGAAGGTCAAAGGCACTGGAGTGGAGAATGGGGAAATTATATGACAGAGCAGAATAGGAGGCTGTGATTGAAGATGTTCTGGATCACGGACCTTTATTGTACTTTGATTTTTTCAAAGCTTACTTTATTTGGGTTTCTCATCTGTGAAAAAAATTAGTGTATATTGTAATACAGTTTGATTGAAGTATTTGAACTTTTATGAACACATATTTTTTTCCATCTCAGAAACTATTTATTTTCTTTCTTGTAGCACTCCAGCTGTGGGGCTAACTTCTATTATTTATAATGCAAATCTCTGTGATCCAGAATAGAGCTTCTCTCTCTACTTATTACAATGTTACATTACAACTTTTTATGTCCATAAATAATTTACATACAAGAAGAACCTGAACAGTTGAGATATTAATAGAGCTTAACCACTTGGAAGGGGAATGTTTAAATTTATCAGTTCACTGCTAACCTAGTTGCAACTACTCCTAACCTTTGATTTCTAATAAAGCCCAAGAAGTTTATAGACTTTTAATTTATTTTTTAACACAGTAAGATGAATAACATCATCCAAGTATTGCCTCAGTTTTTGTCTGTAAGATTTGAAAAATATTAACTTTTAATGAGGGTAAGAAACCTAAATCATTTATTTATTCATTTTGTGCTATAAACTATGCCAACAACTGGATCTACAGTGCTGTAAAATGAGATAAAGTTCATGTCTTCATGAAGGTTCCAGGCTAATGGAGGAAACATTTAACAAGTAAAGATATGAATGAGTATATAATTATAAATTATGATAAATGCCATGAAGAAGAACCTAAGGACTACATGAAAAAGTAAAAGGAGGTGTGAAATAAAAATAAAATCCTAAGCTTTCTGCTAACTAAATGGACCCATCTTGGCCAAGAGGACTCCAGAAATACATTAAACTAAGTTCCCAGCCATGATAGGACTCTTCCTATAGCTTGTTGAATATGGATATTTGACCACTCACTCAATATAAAATCTCGTTCCTTTCGTCTGCCCTTTGAAGCAGCATGCCTACCTTCTGGCTGGGGCTCTGCTTCCCAACCTGCTGTCATGGCTGCCCAACAGGTTGCTACCCTTTATAAGAAATAAAGCTTAAAACTCATTAATTTTTTTTTAGTTAACAGAAGCACCAATTTAAATTGATTACCTCACAGAGTATGGCTAGTTACAGTAAAGGAATATAGTATTGATGAAAAAGCTTCTGTACAAAGACCAGTAGCGATAGCCAAAAAAAAAAAAAAAAAAATTACTTCTCAGCTAAAATTCTCATGCTACTTTAAAAAGCTTGATTGTTTTTAGCCTTAGGATGCTAGGTGATGACTGAACATTTATCTTCTCTCTTCCAACTCTATGCCATCTTCCCTGACACTCTGCTCTCCTCCCAAACAAGATTTCTCTTGTCTGGTGATATGAGTGAAACTACGTTCTTGTAGTTACCCAGGCCTGAAGCTCTGCAGTCACCTTAGACGTATCTTTTTATCTTCTCCTTTCTCTCTCACTCCCTTATCCAAGTTAGCTACATAACTGTCTCTCTGATCATACCTACACCCTACTCAATTCATTGGGCAGCTTTCCAGATACTAGTTATCCTTAGGCATGTCTTTTATCTGCCATTTCTCTTCTCAAGAACCTTTAGTGGTTCCCTATTCTCTTGCATTTAGAACACCTCAAACTCAATATTCAAGAACCTTTAAAACCCGACTCCGCTTAAATAAACCAAACTGTTTACATTTAGGAGACAAATTCTAAGACAACACAGTGTCAGCTCCTGGGATACTTATAAGCCAAGGGCCAGCAAGAGAAGGTACTCCTATGGGGTGTGCCCAGCTGAAAACAAAAATAAAGCTTAGAGTGAGGTACTGAGTTTCTGTTCAATCCACTTTACCTCTGCTTTCCTTGGGCTGATCTTTTAGGGGAGCTGAGTCTGCCCATATGGTCTTCATTCCATATGCTAAGAAAAGGTCACTTCCAAACAGACAACCATCTTTTTTTCTGTCCAAGAAACTAAACTTATAGGAAATTGTATTTGGTCAACAAACTCTCAAGTACACAGGTCTGAAATGAGCCCTGGGGAGACAGGATTGAAAGAACCAGCATATGTTGAGGCTGTGTCATATGGCCTATCTAGGTTCAAACACACTTACTAGCTTTTTGACCTTGGTGAATTACTTAACTTCGTGTCTATGTCCAAGTTTCTTCACTGTTAAAATAGAGATAATGCTTAGTTCATGTGGTTGTTTGAAGAGTAGCTGAGTTAATAAAGCACTTAGAATGCTTATTGCTTAGTAAGTGCCATGTAAATGTTTGTTATATAAAATAAATGAATCAGTGATTTATTGAAATGGTGTTTTCATGAAGATTATGTACATAATGTTAAAAGTTGATTTAATCACTAATACCAACAGTGTACACTTTTCATGATCAGAGAACAAATACTCTGCTGCTACATTCTCTTTCCATATAATTTATTACTATATAATTGTACACTTAACTAGATAAATTGTGTCTAAAGGAGACTTATTAGGCAAATCAGGTAAATGAATTGGTATAGTTTTAAGGAGCATCCCTAATAGTAGCATGTGACTAAGCGCTAACCATGTGCCAAGTACCATAGGATACTGAAGTAAAAACAGTTTATGCTCAGTTTCTTATTCACATCAACTAAAACATTGCTAATATTTGCACAGTCAGTCCTCTGTGTTGAAGTGGAGATAAGAATTATTTGGTAAATAAAAAAGTGGAGGAACAATGTGCAAAAACCAAATTAATTATATTTAACAGATCTGTTTACTCATTTGCTTGCCAAACAAGTTCATCTGTTAGTACAGACAAGCTGCCAGCCAAACCAGCCTTCCTTAGGGCTGAAATTGTTTAATTATTCCTTAGCTGGAGCAATTTGGCCCTAAAATCTGAACTCTCTCATTATATCACTAGGGTTTCCTCATGCTGTGTTATCAATCTCTAGTCCATTTTTTAATACAATGTATTTCTAATGTCTTTATGTCAATAAGTAGTTAAAGCTACACCTATGTGTTGCATACGTGATTGCAAGAAGGGATCATCTGGTAAAAAGCCAAGATCTTTACATATTGAAGATTTAAGAACATAATTATTACAAATTTCAGAATAAATAATTGATGGTGGATGATAGTAATTGTAAAAGCAGCAACATAGATTTCTTTGGAATTTAAAAAATCTGTTGGCAGTTATTTCTAGCAAACTATTTTTATTTAGAGGTAATACATAAGAGCATGGAAAACATTTTAACCAAATACAGCCGCTGGTAGTCTAGTTTTTGTAGCCTCTACTTCACTCTGTACCTTCCCATCCAAAAAGAAAAATATACTATAACAGTAGTTGTTTTCAATTGAGTTTCAAAATTTAATTCAGAAGACCTAGTAATATTTGTTTCTGAGAAGTAATGAAAATATATTATAGGACATATTGAATGCTGGTTCTTTTCTCTTGTGTAAAAACATTCTCAAGTCTCTTTAATAGTGAAAGAATTATTTTTTTCTTAATTTCCATTGTCCGACACCTTCTCTGCCAAAATTAGTTTTATTATTACCAATTAATTACTATGCCAATAATGATGACTAATTGAGAGCCAAAGATGCACTAGGTAGTTTACTTCATATGCATTATCTCATTCAATATTCCTGTCAATCTTATTATTATTATTATTATTTTTTGAGACAAAGTCTTGCTCTGTTGCCCCAGCTACAGTGCGGTGGTGCCATCACAGCTCACGGCAACCTCCAACTCCTGGACTCAAGCCATCTTCCTGCCTCAGCCTCCCAAGTAGCTGGGACTACAGATGCACACCAATGCACTCAGCTAATTTTTCTATTTTTTGTAGAGTCGGTGGCTCACTCTTGCTCAGGCTGGTCTCAAACTCCATAAACTCCTGGCCTCAAGCAATCCCCCCACCTAGGGCTCCGAAAGTGCTAGGATTACAGGCATGAGCCACCATGCCCAGGGCCTGGAAATCTTATAATCTAAGTATAATTAACTCCTTTCTGGACTTGGGGAAACAAAACCTGGACAATTTAAATGCTATAATTAAGAAACCAGGAGATATGAAAGTTGTTCGGATGTTGTTGCGTGTAGTCATCTTTGAATTGATTTGGAAATATTTTGACTTTTCAATAAGATTTAGTTTATGTAAAGATTCACTGGTAGAGTAATATTTATTTATTTATTTT
>NW_012136080.1:261860-271609 GCF_000956105.1 Propithecus coquereli
TTCTTCCTGATTTGCTTGAATTCTTTGTAGATTGTGGTTATTAGTCTTTATAGGATGTATAGCTTGTGAATATTTTCTCTCAGTCTATAGCTTTTCTATTTGCTCTGTTGGTTTTTCCTTAGCTGTGTAGATCTCTTTAATTTAGTCAAATCCAATTTACTTATTTTTATTGTTGTTATAATTGTCATTGGGGTCTTAGTCATAAATTCTTCTCCTAGGCCAACATCTAGCAGAGTTTTTTCTACATTTTCTTCTAGAACTTTATGGTTTCATGCCTTAAGTTTCAGTCTTTTATCCATCTCGAATTAATTTTTGTGAGTGGTGAGAGAACAGTCTTTTATCCATCTTGAATTAATTTTTGTGAGTGGTGAGAGAACAGTCTTTTATCCATCTTGAATTAATTTTTGTGAGTGGTGAGAGTGATGGATCCTGTTTCATTCTTCTGCATCTGGCTAGCCAATTTTCCCAGAACCATTTACTGAATAGGGATTCTTTTCTCCAGTGCATACTGTTGTCTGCTTTGTCAAAGAGCAGTTGGCTGTATGTGGATGTTTTATGTCTAGGTTCTCTGTTCTGTTCCATTGGTCTATATCTCCATTTTTGTGCCAGTACCATGATGTTTTGGTTACTATGGCCTTGTAATATAGTTTGAATCTGGTAATGTGATGCCTACAGATTTTTTTCCTTTTGCTTAAGATCGCTTAGTCTATTCAGGCTCTTTTATGGTTCCAAAGAAAGCATAGAATTATTTTTTCTGGATCTGTGAAATAAGATGTTGGTATTTTGATGGGGATTGCATGGAATTTATAAATCACTTTGGATGGTATGGATATTTTAACAATGTTGCTTCTACTGATCCATGAACGTGATATGTTTTTCCATTTGTGTCATCTGCGATTTCTTCACTTGGTGTTTTGTAGTTCTCTTTGTAGAGATCTTTCACCTTCTTGGTGAAAGCTATTCTAGGTATTTTATTTTCTTTGTGTCTGTTGTGAATGACATTGAGTCTTTGATTTGACTCTCAACTTGACTGTTATTGGTGTATAGGAATGCTACTGATTTGTGTACACTGATTTTTTTAACCTGAGAATTTGCTGAATTTATTTATTAATTCCAGGATTCTCTTGGTGGGGTCTTTGGAGTTTTCTAGATATAAGATCATGTCATCAAAAAAATAAGAAATAAAAAAAGATCATGTCATAAGCAAAAACGGATAGTTTAACCTCCACTTTCCCAATTTGGATACCTTTTATTTCTTTCTCTCGCCTAATTGCTCTGTCTAGGACTTCCAACACTATGTTGAATAGAAGTGGTGACAGTGGGTACCCTTGTTACCATTTTTAGTGGGAATGCTTTCAACTTTTCCCCATTCAGTATGATGCTGGATGTGTGTTTGTTATATATAGCTTTTATAATTTTGAGATATGTCCCTTCTATGCCTAGTTTGTTGTGGGTTTCTATCATGAAATGGTGCCGAATTTTGTCTAATGCTTTCTCTGCATCTATTTAGATGATCATATGGTGTTTGTTTTTCCTTCTGTTTATGTGTTGAATCACATTTATTGATTTACATATGGTGAACCATGCTTGCATCCCTGGGATGAAGCCCATTTGGTCATGTTGCATTATTTTTTTGATGTGCTATTGCATTCAGTTTGCTAGTATTTTATTGAAGCTTTATGTATCTATGTTCATAAGGGATATTGCTCTGTAGTTTTCTTTTTTTGTTGAGTCTTTTCCTGGCTTTGCTATCAAGGCAATACTAGCTATATAGAATGAGTTGGGGAGGATTCCCTCCTTCTTGATGTTATGAAATAATTTCTGCAGTATGGGTACCACCTCTTCTTTGTAAGTCTGGTAAAATTCAGCTATGACTATATCTGTTTTGTTTTTTTGTTGTTGTTGGAAGATTTTGTATTCTTGATTCAATATTCCTGCTCATTATTGGTCTATTCAGGAGCCCTATTTATTCCTGATTGAGTCTTGGAAGGTTTTGTGTTTCCAGAAATTTGTCTATTTCCTCTACACTTTCGAGGTTATATGCATAGAGATTTTTATAGTAACCACAGATATTTTGTATTTCCATGGTATCAGTTGTAATATCCTCTTTTTCATTTCTGATCAACCTTATTTGGTTCCTGTCTCTTGTATTCCCGGTTAATCTAGCAAGAGATTTATCGATTTTGTTTATCTTTTCAAATAACCAACTTTTTATTTCACTGATCTCTTGTATTTTTTTGTTTGTTTGTTTTCCATTTCATTTAGTTCTCTCTTCTCTTATACTGGCTTTGGGTTTCATTTACTCTTCCTTTTCTAGTTCCTTTAGATGTATCATCAGATGTTAATTTGTGATCTTTCTGTCTTTTTGAATGTAGAGGTTTAAGGCTATGAATTTTTCCCTTAGGAGTACTTTTGTTGAATCCCATAGATGTTGATAGCTCGTGTCCCCATTATCATTCAGTTCAATGAATTTTTTGATTTCCATCTTAATTTCATTATTGACCCTATAATCATTCAACAGCAGGTTGTTTAATTTCCATGACTTATAGTAGGAATCAGTGTTTCTTGGAGTTTATTTCTAGTTTTATACACTGTGGTCTGAGAAGATACATGGTATGATTCCCATTTTTTTTTTAATTTGTCGAGACATGTTTTGTGGCCTAAAATATGATCAATCTTAGAGAATGTTCCATGTGCTGATGAGAAAAATGTATATTCAATAGTTTTTGGGTAAAAAGTTCTGTAAATATCTGTTAGGTACATTTGTTCTAGAATCCTCTTTAAGTCCAGTTTTTCTTTTATTTATTTTCTGCTTGGATGAACTGTTTAGTTCTGTCAGTGGGGTGTTGAAGTCCTCAGCAATTATGATGCTGCTGTTTATTTATTTGTTTAGATTTAGTAGGGTTTGCTTTATAAATCCAGGTGCTCCTGTGTTAGGTACATAAATATTTAGGATTGTTTTGTATTCTTGTTGAATTGCTCCTTTTACCATTATATAATGACCATCTTTGTCTTTCTTTAGCATTTTTGATTTAAAGTCAATTTTATCTGATATGAGAATGGCTATACCTGCTTTCTTTGCTTCTGTTTACATGGAATATTCTTTTTCCATTCCTTCACCTTAAGTCTGTATGAGTCAGTGTCAGTTAGATGTGTTTCTTGAAGACAGGAATACAATCTTCCTGAAGATTGTATTTTTTTCATCCATTCAGCCAGCCTATGTTTCTTGAGTGGAGCATTCAGATTGTTCATGTTGATTAATAGAATTGATACGTGGGATGCTGTCCTGTTCATCTTGTTGGGTAGTGCCTTATTGTTTTGTTTTATCTCTTGTGCTATCATTTTATTTGCACTCTGAGCTTTAGGTTTTGGATGGTTTTACACTGGTGGGTGTCTATTGTGCTGATTCACATATAATGTAGTTCTGAGTATTCCCTACAGTACAAGTCTGGTCTTGACAAATTCCCTCAGTGTTTGCATGTCTGGAAAAGTATTTATTTATCTTTCATTTATGAAACTTTGTATTCCAGATTACAAAACTTTAGGATGGCAGCTATTCTTCTTAAGAAGACTGAAAATGGGGCCCCAATCCCTTATGGCTTGTAAGGTCTCAGTTAAGGAGTCTGTAGTTAGCCTGATGGGTTTTCCTTGTACGTTACTTGTTGTTTTTGCCTTATGGCTCACATGAGTTCTTTTTTTGCATTGACTTTGGCCACCTTGATACTATGTGTCTTGATGATTGCCTCTTTGCAATGAATCTCCCAGGTGTTCACTGAGCTTCTTGTACCTGGATGTCTAAATCTCTAGCAATATCAGGGAAATGTTTCTCAGTTATATCCTCAAATACGTTTTCCAGCCCTTGTGCATTTTCTTCTTCACCCTCAGGGGTACCTGTGATTCTTATTTTTGGCTGTTATACATAATCCCATATTTCTTGTAGGCTTTGTTCATTCCTTTTAATTCTTTGTTCTTTATTTTTGACTGACTAATTCAAAAGAGTTGTCTTCAAGCTCTGAGATTCGTTCTTCTGTCTATTCTATTCTATTCGTATAACTTTCTACAGTGTTTTATATTTCCTTTTTTTTCTAATATGTCAATCTCTTTCGTGAATTTTTCATTCATTTCCTGAACTATGTTTCTGGTTTTCTTGAGTTGGTTTTCCATTTTTTCTTGGGTTCATTGAGCTTCCTTACAATCCATATTTGGAATTTTTTATCTGTCATTTCAGTACTTTCACTTTTGTTGGTATATATTGCTAGCGAGCTGGTGTTCCCTTTTGGGGGTGTCCTTTTGCTCTGAGTTTTGTATATTTCTGGAGTTCTTTCACTGATTTATCTTCTTATCTGGAGCAGCTGTTGCTTCTTATTTTGGGATTTTTGTTTTTTAGATGGGGCTTTACTTTTTCCCCCATCATTCATAAGGGTGTGACTGCAGCATATGTTGGGTAAGAACCATTGGCTTTGTTCATGGGTGCTTTGATGCCAATCTAAGTTCTGGATGGATGCCTTGATTGTAGATATCCTTAGCATGGTGGTTTTCTCAGTTTCTAGTTGTTTGTAGGCTATAGCAATGTTGAGCTATGTATGTGAACAGATTCCCCATCTTTCTTTGGTGCAGACAGATGGAGATCTTTGAAATCCTTTCTCTTTCCCCAGCCCTGTGGTCTTCTTAATATTATGAGTTGTATTGGCATACTCAGTTTAATCTCTGAGACAGTAGGTGGTGTTTGTGGGTAAGAATCAACCACACCCTGTATGATTGAATCAGTAAATGTTGTAGAGGGCTATGGAAATTGACCTCCCTCTCAGTAGGTAGTGTTTGGCAGAAGGAACAAGCTTCGGAGTTTTTTTGGGGACCTGTGACTAGCTGTAGCCCCTTAGGAGAAGCACTCAAATACCTCAGGTTGTGGGCAGGGCCCTGGAACTTTCTGGTGAGTCCTTATTTTCCACCACAGCAGAGGCGGGTGGGGGAGTGAGTCTGGGTGGGGCTGGATCAGGTGAGCCTGCCCTCAGGCTGCATAAAAGCTGGTAAAGTAGCTGTTTGGGCAAGGGCCAAATGTCCACATCCAGGTTCTGGGCAATGCCAACAGGGAGGGGCTGAAGTGGCACTACGCAGCCAGGAAGTCTGCTTGTTGGGGAGGGATCATCTGAGATTCACAAACTGGCTCTCAGCAGTGAGTTCCACTTTCCTCTCCCCTGCTCTGCAATCTTCCACTGGCTTCTGCCACTAGGCAGGAGCTCAAACTAGCTGAGCTCCCCCACAATGTCTGATCTGGGAGCTTCCCTGTCCAGAATCCTTCCCTGGGCTGAGTACATGGCCTTCCTGTGGGGAGAGGGGTGCTCTGCAAGTGCACTGTGGCTGGGACCCACACTGCATTCTCTTTTTAGTTCTGCCCATGCAGGCTCCCTTGCCTCCTGAGATTAGTTTACAAATCTCCCCTCCATGACCCCGAGCAACACAACCAAGTCCTTGGGGTGTGGGATTTGGACCACAGACCTGTCCCTGAGTCCTCAAAGATCAATCCCTGACTGTGTCAGGGAGAAGTGTACTTATCCTGAGTTGGCTATGGGGTGCTCAAGCAATTGTGATGTCCCTCTGCTTCGAGTATGCCCTACTCTGATGAAGCAGCCAGGCAAGCAACATTGGGGAGGGTCAGTCAGCAGGGAGCTCACAGTCCAAACACCCCTTATTCTGTTTCAGGTCTTTAAGAGGAAAGGTTTGAGTCCCACTCTCTGTGGCAACCCCAGTGTGATGGATGTACCAACAGAGGAGAAGCAGCAGCTCCTGAGAACGCTGGCTCAATTATCTCTTTTGGTGGGGATGGGAAGGGGATGAAAAGAGTCTGAAAGGAGAAGAGCTAGCACTCTGGTCATCTCTGTCTCTTTCTCTGGAAGGCAGCTTTCCCAGAATGTCCGGTCTCTGGGTTCATGCAGATCACCTGTACCTACTGGCCTCCTGTGGCTCCTGCAGTCTGGGCTGGAGTTGGGCAATGTTTATGGGGAAATAGCAAGATGAAAACTGAGGGGCTGAAGCCCTGTGGGAAGGACAAATGTACATGGTTGGTGGAGAAGCAATATGGCACCTGCTGTCTTAGCTTGGGTCTGTGGTGACGGGAAGTGCCCCAAGAGGGCTGGCACCCTGGTGCTTTGTCATCAAGAAGCTCCCAGTTCACTGGCAGCAGCAGCTTTCATGCTCCTGAGGGTAGAAATGCTCTCCAGCAGCTCAGGAGACTGCTGACTGCCAGAAATGTGAGGGAGGGAGAAACAAACGATTTCGCCTATGCTTTTAACTGGACTCCAGTCCTCTTGGGGGTTGATATCTGCTGATATCTTATTCCACTCCTCATCTTCTTCTTGTGGAATCTCTTGTGGGTTCTGGCACTTTTCCCTCAGAATTACACCCAATCTATGTTTGTTTGTTTTTTTCTTTTTCATCTAAAACTTCTTTCTTTCTGAGATGATCTGGCAGTTGGTGTCTCTGGTCAGCCATCTTGTCCATATGGTAGACTCGTATTTAGATAGGACCCATTTATTCGTATTTGTCACAGTATACAGAATTTAATAAAGGTTCTCCCTCTTCCCTTAAATAAAAAGTAAATGTTAATTTCTTTTCTGCGGTGATATTAAATGCCAGTAGCTTAGGCCCACGTAGATACAAAACAGTTCGAGAGGATTTGATCTTGAGATACTCAGGTCACTATAGCTGTGAAATAGTGGACTTTTTTGCAAATGGGCAAAAATTCTTTGTATTAATAATATCTTCTTTAATTCATTATCATTAATCTTATTATGTTTTTTAAACCAGCTAATGGTTACATGATTTGAAATGTACTATTAATTAAGGCATACATGTTAAGTAGCAAAATTTAGACAAAATTAGAGAAATTCTTTCTGGGCATAGAGAATTGAAAAAAGTCATGATGAACCTTTGAAATGCTTTAATTCACAGATCTAGAGAACACTAAGGTGTGGAGAGAAAGCAGAAAAAGCAACATAAAATATTCTTTGATAGAGATGAATTGAACCAAGCCTATTTTATTGTTCTTTAAGTATATGTCTCCAAATCGAGACAAATTTTAATATTGTAAGGTCCAGAAAGCCTCAACAGCAGAGGAGGAAATCGTACACAGAAAGCTGTCCCAAGCTTCCAAATTTTAGGAGGTTTTCCTCCATCTCCTTTGGGTTCAGAACTTCAACATTTCCTTGGATAAATCTTGTCTAGCTCGGTTTGGAGAAAGCCATGCATTTGCTCTAGCCCTGTGACCTCCTGTCCCTATAGCCAATTCCAATAAATACTTCAAGATAGGCCCAGGTAACAAGCCATAAGTAATTATTATTATCATAATTAATGTAACATAAATTCCTCACCATGACCATGAAAATAAATAAGCATAGTTGTAAAATGTTTTCTATGTTGTTTTTATTCTGTAGCACTTTCTAGGGTAGATATGA
The DNA here is from genome assembly GCF_000956105.1 of Propithecus coquereli. Taxonomy (NCBI): domain Eukaryota; kingdom Metazoa; phylum Chordata; class Mammalia; order Primates; family Indriidae; genus Propithecus; species Propithecus coquereli. The sequence continues at coordinate 269,312 of NW_012136080.1, forward strand.
CTAGAAGTGATTGACTTTTTAGAATCTGCTTACCTACAATGCTTGAGAAACCAGAAAGTCAACAAATAAAGTGGGGCGATTTTCTATTCCAGCATGTGTGTTTTCAAGCTCTTTAACTTTCTAAGAAGAAAGTAATCCTGACTCCAGCTCAATTGACTGTTAAAGCTTATGGCTCCCCACCTAATCAGCCACACAGAGTAACTGCACTCCAGATACTTGTCAAGGATTATACCGTCAAACTCACTGCTATTCAATATTTAATCAAAAGCTATGTAGAGAGATATAATACCTATAGCAGACAGCCTGAAGGCAATGTTGCCCATCATTTAAATGTTAAACTTTTTTTTTTTTTAAACCCTCTATCCCTGTATTAAGCCACAATCAGAATGCTGCATTATGTACTGAAAACTTGCTTTCACTAATTGCATTTTGATCTTTTTTTCCTTAGGTCTAGATTTAAGAACATTTACAAAGGCAGCTAAATATGGTATTATTTTAAATATGTCATTTAGAGTATTGTTTCTTATATCACCAAGGGCTTTTTTCTCTTTTATTTGTCTTGATCAACTCACATTTTTTCAAAAGCTTTATTGAGTTATAATTTACATACAATAAAATTCACCCATTTAAGTGTGCAATCCAATGCCTTTATTACATTTACAGAATTGTGCAAACATCATCACAATCCAATTTTGAACATTTCTATCATCCCCCAAATACCCCCCTTGTCTGTTTCAGTCAATTCTTGCTCTTGCTCCATCCCAAGACCTTGGCCAGATTTGACCCAGAGGACATAGTTCTTAAGCCCTGAAAAAGATTGCAATGCAATGTGATGATGGTTCTAACAGGAAATTGTTATTCTTTGAGTATTTAGAGGGAGCAAGCCTAGAGAAAGAGACACTGAAGTTTTTGACTAAAAATGTAGCAGAGACATTTTAGAAAATTTATTCAGTAAGTGTAATTCCACATTTTATATTCTTATGAATAACAGAATGGAAGATGCTAGGAAAATTTCTTAGAAATCTTTGAATTGGCATTTCCATAAGTGTGTTCTGAAGAATACTGATTTTGTATCATTTTATTGTAAAAAGAGAAGGGGAATTTCTCTGTTTAAATTTAGGAAATAAGTGTGTTAAAGCTAATCTTAACTCTCCCTGCAGCATTTATCAGAGCTTTTAATATTCACGTGCATTGTGCAAACTGAAAGGGGAATGGAGGCTGTGACAAGAAACAGTTCCCAAACGTCTTTGACCACAATTCCCATCCCAACCCTTTCTGTTTTTGCTTACCTTTTTAATTAAGATATGATTTACACATAGTGAAATGCACAGATCTTAACTGTACAATTCAATATGTATTGGCAGATGCCTACATACTTGTAGCCCACAATGATATAAAAATATAGAACATTGCATCCTAGAAAGGCAAATAGATTCTTAGAATCATTCTATTGGTGCATGGCAAACTCAGTGCCAGTAGAGTCAGGTAATATTCTGGATCCAAACCTGGCTCTGGAAGACAACAACAATTCCTCCCAACACAATTGTGTAATTAATCACTCACATCTATTTTGAAGGTACACATGAGGTAGTCTTTCCTTGTTTTTCAGACGAGTGTTTTGCTGGAAGGAGGAACCTCTAGACATGAGGATTTTGAGTTAATTCCATGACATTTAGATTAAGAAAAAATGAGGAATTTTATAATGTCTTCAGTGAACCCCACTTATGTCTCCTTATGTAGTTTAGTTGAGAACTTCAAGTATATTTTATGAAAAGAATATCATGGCATTTAAATGTTTAAGGCACCTAGAATCACAGAGTGCCCATATTCGGGGTTTAAATAATAAGTGATACAATCAGACTTACTTTTGATAGTAGTCAATTCTTTCACGTGGGTCAAAATTCAGATTAAGGACCACTCATCACAGCCAAGCCAATTTCTTTTACTTTTTAACATAAAAATATATATAATAGATTTTATTTTTTGTGTACTGTGTCATGAAAGGGATATAATAATATTTTCCTGGCTGAATCATTGAACAGTTCTTGCTCTAAAGCATTGATCTGCAATGCCATCTCTATCATATATTATGGCTCTCCATTCTGTTCCACAACTACTAGTCTACTTTGTACTAATACCTTGATGTATTATAGTTTGGATATTTGTCCCCTCCAAATCTCATGTTGAAATTTGGTCCTCAGTGTTGGAGGTGGGGCCTGGTGGGAGGTGTTTGGATCATGGGGGAAGATCCCTCATTAATAGCTTTGTATCCTCCCTAAGATAATGAATGAGTTCTTA
>NW_012136080.1:275171-277112 GCF_000956105.1 Propithecus coquereli
TATTACAGAATACTAAAATGATATTGGAATAAAGAGGAAGAGAAGAATAATGTCAAAAGTAATGAATAGGGTTTTTTTTTTAACCACAGACCGTGTAATCTCCTATGTTATTATTTCATTTTTCATCTCAAAGTATACTGGTCACTAAAATTATTGACATGAGTGTCAATATGCAAATTTTGAATGTTTCACATACACTTTTCAATGTGAGGAATAAAAATACTTATATATCATTCAGATAAACCACTTAAAATTTTCCGAACTAGCATGGGAAAGTAATTTTAGAATTACAAACTCTTTATTTAAAAATCATTAATTTTACTTGCTATATTCTCAAATAAAGGGACCAAATCATAACAACAATAATAATAGCTTCTAATTCCAAGAGTAACTAATTTGTTTTAATTTGTCTGATTCTTTCCTTTCCTATTGTTGTATTGGCTTCTCATTCCTCTGTTTACATACTTAATCTGGAAAAACCTGCTCTAAGATTTACCCACTATCTTAGCATAGACCATATAGCAGCCAGATTTTCATTTTTCATTTTTTCCCTTGATCATATTCCTCATTGCTAAATGCTTACATTGTTTAAAATTTGGTCGAATGTTGATTTAGTGTCTACCATATTCTCTGCTTATTAAAACACATCCTAAAGCATTCTTGAATATTCTTGCTTGCAAAACATTGCTCCATCTCTAACTCAAAGCACAGAAGGCCTGTCTGAGCAGCAAATCCAGATTAGCTCTCATACAAACTTGTAAAATTTATATATTGCATAGCAAATATTGAATACTCGACAATTATGAACTATACTTCAGGTTCCTAATTTGCATTTACTACACAGTTTGCTTAATGACTGACTAGAGTGTTAAATTGATGCTATATTGACATAAGCCAATGAATATCATGGACAAAAGAAAAAACTTAGCACTGAGTCAAGAGACTCCACTTGGCCACTGAGGGTCCAGATATGACTCTAGTAAAGATACTGAATTAATGTGTTTTTTTCTGATTTTTTCCACAGATTTACCAAAAAAGAGTCCATGACCACTTCAGGTATACAATTCTCAAACTTTATAAAGTGAAAGAGAAAGATGAGAGTTTATATTTAACTAAAGGAGACACAATTTCAGTACATGAAGCTATTAAAGAACAATATTTTATGTCATAGGAAATGAATCAAACTGGTCTCTGTTCCAATGTTCTCTGCTTTCTACATCTTTATCAGAAATACTATCACTCCCCAGAAATTATAGCCCCTTAAAGTTGTTTTGGTTTCTCTAAGACACATTTGTGTTTTCTTTGTTTTAAGGGTAATAATTCTCTAATGGATTCTCTTTCTTTTTTTGAAATTCATTAGCAAAAAAAAAAAAAGGCAGATTTTAAAATATGTGATTTTTCATCTAGTAAATCAGTAAAGGCCTAAGAACATGATAATTACCAGTTGCAGTGGGTGTGTGAGGAAGTTATTAATATTAATATGCACCCAGAATGGGAGTAGAAATTGGTATATCTTTCCAGAGGATAATTTGGCAATGTTAATCAAGATTTAAAGCTGAGTTTCTTATTACATACGGTAAATTCTATTCTAAGAATATTTGATAACTAAAGATACATGCTATAGGGTTTTTATTTATTATCCTGAACATTTGAAAGCAGCCCCAATATCAAACAATAAGGGACAGGGTAAATTGTGGTAGACCTTTCCAATGATTTGTATGAATTAGTTGAAATATCTTTTGTAGAGAATGTTTAACTACTTAAGAAGACTAATAATACAGTGTTAAAAATAAAGTTCCAAAGCAGTATATACATAGGTTGTACTGGAAAAACTTATGTCGAAAAGGGTATTTAACTACACACAAGTATATTATTTGTGGTTACATACTTTTAAGTATAGGGATATGTGTCATGTTTGTTCTTTTTGCTTATTCCACCTCT
>NW_012136080.1:277237-280299 GCF_000956105.1 Propithecus coquereli
AAAACTGAATTAAATTTATAATTTAATTCTAGGGGAATTGATATTTTTTAGATCTATTTTCCTTCATTTATTTAGGTCTCCTTTAGTATCTTTCAATACTGTTTTTGTTAAAAAGATCTGCACAGCTTTCGTTAAATCTATATTGATAGGTATCCTTTATTTCAGATGCTATTGTAATGCTTTCTTTTTCTAATATTATTTTTTGTAATGCTTTGTTATATAGGAATGTAACTGATTTGAATATTTATTTTGAATTTAACTACATTGCTGAATATCTCTACTTTTAGTAATTTATATATTCTTATGGCTTTCTAGAGTGCATCAATAAGGAATAAAGTTTGCATTATTTTTTACAAACTGTTGGGGTTTTGAAGTTATTGCTATCATTGTACCAGTTAGGGTCTTCATCCTGACTAGAAGTGGTGGTAGTGAGTATACATGTCTCATAATCGATCTAAAGGTAATGCTACTGTTTCCCCATAAAATTTGACATATTTGTCTCAATTTAATTTTTGGTGATTATATCAATGTCTTGCCCATAGTTGATGCTCTGTAAATATTCATGGAATAAAGGAGCCTGAAATGGGTTGGTTTTCAGGGAGTACACTATACTCCTATTTCTAAGGAGTTTTTCTGCTTGTATACTTTTGTGATTTTAGGATGGGATAACCAAAATTATTTCCTCCCAAATTTCATGCCTAATTAAAGGCCTGTTCCTTTTCCTTCATATTTTCTTTGGGCTCTGATTTATCAGCATCTACTCCCCCCATGATGAGCAGATGTTAATAATGCCAGGGGCTGCTTGCCACCGTCATATATTCCTTTCCCAGAATAACTATGCATGTGACACAAAAGTAAGACTTGAAAGAAAAGGAAATCCTAATATTTTATGTAGAATTTATGTATGTTGAGTTCTCAAAATCATCTTTGACAAGTCAGCTTTTACTCTATGTAGATTAAAATTGCAAAGGAGCTGTTAAAGGAATACAAATTATTAAGGATAAAGACCTCATTTTGATTTTGAATATCTGATTTTTTTGAATGAACACATACTGTAGACACTTTGGACTACTTATCAGTTAACAACTTTTGAGTATTTAAAAGCTATATATTTTCTGATTTTTAAATTCATGCTCAGCATAGAAAATTTATTTTTTATTTCAGAATATCATGGGGGTACAAATGCCTTGGTCACATAAATTGCCTTTGCATGCCCAAGTCAAAGCTACAAGTGTGCCCATGACCCAGACAGTGAATTTGGCCATTTGCTCCTCCCAGAAAATTTGAAAAGATCAAAAAGTATAACCACCAAAATGTATTACAACCTGTAACACTGAGAATAAAGTATTGTTCACGTTTTGGTGTATTTCCTCCAAGCCTTTTCTTTATGTTAAGGATTATTATACAGGAGAATTTTTCTGTGTCATTAAATACTTTGCCAAACCAATATAATATTTTTAACTGCTGCGTAATACTCCATTATATACACCAGAGGTTGGTAAACTAAGGTCTGCAGTCCAAATCTGGCCCACGGCCTGTTGTTTTGAAAAGTTCATGAGCTAAGAATGAAATTTATACTTTTAAATCATTGAAAATACAAAAATACTTGTACTAATAAACTATTTTGTGGCATGCAAGAATTATATGAAATTCAAATTTGAGTTTCCATAAATAGTTATTGGAACACAGCCAGGCTCATTCATATTGTCTATGGCTGCTTTCCCAGTCCAACAGCAGAGTTGAATAGTTGTGACAGAAAGTGTTTGATCTCCAAAGACTGAAATATTTACTCTCTACCCTTTTACAGAAAAATTCGCAGATGCAATATAGGCTCACAGTAGTCTATATAATCAGTACAAATTTGCTGAATAGCCAAAGACTAAAATATTTACTATCTGAACATTTACACAAAAATTTGCAGACCCCTGATATAGACTCATAGTCGTTTATATCACCAGTTTTGCTAAAGAACCAATTTGGTTCCTATTTTTAATTATTCATCAATGATCATTCCACGCACTGACATTTCTATGTTTTTGTTCTAATTATACTCTCTTTCTGAAAAGCCATCATTTCCCTTCTCTATTTGGAGGTAAACTCCTAATTATTCCTAATGTCACAACTCAGTTATTTCTTTTCTGCAAAGCCTTCACCATATGAAGAGATAGTTAAGCCCCTCAAAGTCCAATATTTCATAAAACTGTGTATTTTGTTGTCTAACAGATGGCGGTAATGTTAGTAATGATAATAATTCCCACTTATTGAGGGTATACTGTGTGCCAGAGTTTGTGCTAAACCCTTTACAAGAAACTGTAATTTAACCTTCTCAACAATTCTATGAACCCAGTTATTGAGTTATGTACAATTATAATTCCCATTCCACATATTTAATCACTAAGGTGAATTGATTTGCCCCACATTACACAGCTAGTAAATAGAGGAGGAGCCAGAAGACTAGCTATTAGATGGCCAGGTCCAGCCGACAGGTTGGCACCTTTCAAAGTGTGTTATAATTTTAATTGTCTGTGTCTTAAGCTGGAATGTCAAACTCCTTGATGCCAGGCAACATGTATTTTACACATTTGAACTCCTAGTGCTAAGCTCAGCTCCTGATACATGATTGACCATAATACTTGCTTGTTACATAATGAACGAATGAAAGAAGACTGAATATTGACATTATTCTACAATGTTCTTCAAATCCTTTGGCCATATTTACAATTAAACTATCAAAAGATATGAAAGACAACTATTCAAACAAATGTTATTAGAGAATGCCATGTCCATAATACTGTTTAATGCATTATGAATCCATCTGATAGCAAGTGAAGAGATTTTAAATTAAGGCTGTCTGTATTTGATAGAAGTAGAAAGAATCTGAATATTTTCTCTTAGATGTTAGGATCTAGGACAAGCATTTGAAATAACCTTGGGGCTAATGAATAACAAAGGCTGAGTCTGAAGATAAAGACATTGATTAATATCACAAGATCGCCCTGTCAAGAAGTCATTTCAATCTGAAAATTTCACTTAATTGATTAAAATATAAAGATAAAATGACT
>NW_012136080.1:284355-288395 GCF_000956105.1 Propithecus coquereli
ATCTATAAACCAAGTGGTATTTAAGATATTCAAATAAAAGTTTTTTGTTTTAGAAATGTCATATAGTCATAATTTTATATTTTGCTTCCTTTTAGCAGCAACATACAGTATTTGTTTTTAATGTAACTTCCAACACAATGGAGCGATGCAATGTAAATAGATGCCTTTCATCATAATCTTCTGTTTTTATAAATGTTCATAATTTAAATAATTATGTATCTTGACTTCATGCCAATTAAATTTGCACATCTAGGGACTGAATTTTAATGAAGTATGTGAATGAGTTTTTGTTGATATGATCTTTTGGTAGGGACACAATCAAATGAGAAAATGGTTTAATCTCATATATTTTCATTTCTTCAATATTTGAAAAGGAGAGATAAGAACCAAAAAAAAAAAAAAAGTCAAACAGAAGCACTGAACAGAAGATGGGTTAGAGACTGAATAGTTTAAGTGCATTTGAAGATAATTTACTTACTAACACTTGAAGTAGATATGATTTATCTCAAAAATATGTGTTAACCCACTCCCTTCTAGAAAATTAAAATAAGAAACACAAGGACCACATTCTGTCATGCTTCAATTAGTTTGCTAGTTTTAGGTTCCTTGTGTACTAAAATTCTGGAGCCTACTTGATTAAAAAAAAAAAAAGTGATTCAAGATGCTTTCAATGTGGAACTGTAGGCTACATGTCTCCCTGTGAATGGATAAAGCACAGTTTCCCAGAGGAAGAGAATTTTATTAACTAAATGCCTAACAGCTGCCTCACAAACATGAGCCTAGATAAACCAAACAAGCTGCAAATCTGTGCACCCTGCAAAAAAGGCCACATAATGCAAACTGATTACTTTAGGGCTTGCATTAATGTGGCTGTGAATAAAAATAACCAACCAAAAAATCCTTGCCTAATTTTAACAACTACTGATGAGGAAATCTAGACAGATGGATCATTAAAAGGCAGGAATCTATGATGAATTAGCATTGCGATCAAAGGGTGGAAGGACAGCCACAGAGTGGTATGAGTTAGAATTGCTAATCCCCACCAAATGAGAGTTCTAATCTCTCTTTGGAAAGTCAAGCATTTGATACTTTCATATGAATTTGATAGAAACACAATAACTTTTGAATAAACAAAAAGAACAGCAAACAATTTTTTATTCACATTTTAGTAAAGACAGGCTTTCCAAAGATAAACAATAAGCAAAATGAGATGGGCATCTATTTGTTGAAATCCACTTTTTATATTGGAATATTAAATGCCATCACTTTAAGGATGATCATAATACCTGTAATATAATAGTCATTCAGTAGATGCTTTTGAAAGAATTAGCAATACAAAACTTAAGAATTCGTGTGGGTAGTCCCTGCTAACATCAGGTTTGGCAAATGAAGTGTGATGAATTTTTTTGTTGGTGGGTTATTTCATACAACAGCAGATATACAACCTGAGAAAATATTAATAGTTTTACAGGAGGAGGGTATACTTACAAGAACCTCATTCTGTAGGTGAAGCTATAGTGGTTATAACTAAGACATTGTAGCACTGCATGGTGATACTATTCCCCCTCTGACATTCCCTTCCTCACTGAGCCTATACCTAGTGATCACAAGGATTCATTCTCCTGGTGAGGAGCTAACAAATTATCCTCTTTTAAAGGAAGATTGTCTCTCCAGCCAAAAGGTTCAGTTTGGTAAATCACTCTTCCAGAGTAATTTTCCAAAACCCTTGCCCAGAGCGATTATCCACTGGTCCCCACAAGTGAGAGCCAGAAAGCAAAAAATTTACTCTCTTCTTATCATGATTCCAATTCTATTTCCTATTTTCTCATTCCACAGTAAGGTTGTCAGTACCATTTCAATTTCTTAGATATGGCAGCCAAGATAGTTTAAGATTGCTCTATATATTCTTGGTATGGAGCGAGCCAAATGCTATTTCAGAAAAGAATTGTTCAAAAGTAAAGGGGTAAATAATAAAATTGGAATGTCGATCTATCTTATCAACAGCTTTTCTGTAAAGGTCCAAGAGTAGCACAATTTATTGTCAGTATATTGCAGAATATAATTAATTGGATTTTCTCTTTAAATTCTAATGATCACCATTGTATATACACAATCCCCTAATACGGCATTGTATTTCCTACTGATAAAAATCAGATCTGTCTCTTTACTTGCATGCACTATAGAACAATCCATTGATTGCTTTCAATGGCATACAATTCCTGGCTCAAAGCATGTCAGTTTATTTACCTTCCTCTGTACATGTTCAGGTTTACCCATATATCAATGGGAAGAATAAATTACCTTTTATTCCCAAGAAGGTACATGATATTCATATTTTGTCTCTCTAAAATAACTTAAGAGTTTACTTTCTTAAAAATTGATGTTAACTGTCAGCATCCCAAAAGCCCACTAGGGAAAATCTGTTGATGAAGTAAAGTTCATTAGAAGTACTGCAACAAGGAAGTGCACCACTTAGAGTTCATAATGTATCAAAATGGGAAATTAGGGCAGGATATTTAACTAGTGTTAGGATCTGGGCTGAATAATTTTAACACAAGTCTTGTAAGAAGAGAAATGGTTGATAATTGAACAGACTCCATAGCAAAATAGTCTTGGATTGGTGTGGACAGCGAAACAACAGTTTTGAAGTGAGTCTTAATAAGCAAACTGTCAGTCTTGATAAATAAACTCTTTTGTTGGTTCGCAGCCTTAGATTCCAGGAGCCAATATTTCTTGGGGCAAAAAGCTAGGTTAATTTTGCTTAGTGAAAGCATTGTTTAACACAAATTTAGGGCCTTATATTGGTTCCAATTCTCATTAATTTTATTTTCAAAGTACTAAATCACTCTCAAGTTTACTTTTCCCTTGATATATTAATAAATGTCCATATCATTATCTTCTATGACTTCTGGGAAATTTAACAAAAGCAATTATACTGTAATTTTTTTAAAGATATATTTTATAAAGTACCACTTCTCTCTAAACCTTGGGATGATTTTCAAGTGTGATAAATTCCTATGTATAGATACATGCTAAGTTCCTCGCATCTATTTCATTTTAATAAAATAAATTTTTGGCAAATAGTGGAAATAGGGAAATTATTCAATGGCTTTTAATGGTAATAAACATTGTATAACTTTTGCAATGTAGCTTTTATTTCTTAATAAGAATGCTAAAATACACTGATCATTTACAATTTGTCCTGTCAAGTGATATATGTATAGTATCTCAGATATTTTGATTCTCAATACAACTTGGTGAGGTGAATGCTAGGAATATGGACATATCACAAACAGAAAACCTTGAGAACTTATGTAACTTGCCTAGAATCACATATCTAGGAGGTGGCAGAGCACGGTCATGAATTCAAGTCTCCATCCTCTTCACAACATGGCTTTGTCATAGTGGGCATATTGTCACCATGAACCTTGTGATCTGCAAAACACTTTAAAAATTCAGTGACTTCATTTAGAATCTTGTTAATAAACTTTACTAATATTTCTTACAACATGTATTAAATGTAATATAAAAATGAGAGTGAATGAGCTCTCATAAAACCTTAATTTTGTTTTTGTTTATTTCACAGTAGCAATTACCTCTGCTAAGTTTGGTAATTACCCACATATTTCTAGTTTGAGGAGTCATTGGTATTCACAAATTCATTTTGAGTTTTGGAATATCCAATATTATATGAAAGATGTTATTTTTTTTTCTTTTTTATTTCAGCATATTATGGGGGTACAGATGTTTAGGTTACGTGTGTTGCCCTTGGTCCCCCCTCCAAGTCCATGTTTCAAACATGTCCATCCTTCGGGTAGTGTGCATTGCACTCCTTGTGTATACAAATACCCGTCCCCTCCTCCCTCTTCCCCCCTCCTCCCGCCGCCCTCCTCCTTCCCCAACATCCAATAGATGTTGTTCTGATATGTGCATTTATGTGTTGATTACTTAATACCAATTTGATGGTGAGTACAAATGGATCCCGTTCTGCTGCTCTTGTGGTGCCCCACTTTGGATAATGGGCTCAACTTTAATCTAGG
>NW_012136080.1:288665-289546 GCF_000956105.1 Propithecus coquereli
CTTGAGCCCAGGAGTTTGAGGTTGCTGTGAGCTAGGCTGACGCCACGGCACTCTAGCCCGGGCAACACAGTAAGACTCTGTCTCAAAAAAAAAGAAAAAAAAAGAAAAAGAAGTTAAACCATTAAAAGAATTGAAATGAAAGAGATACACCTACATTAAAAAGAAGGATGATAGCATTTCTAAAGTTACACAATGCTGTTAGATGTTTTATGCTTACAATTCTATTTACATTGTCTTGAACTAACAAATACCTGCAATAATAATAATAATAATCTTAAAAAAAGAAAAATAATCTCAACCCAAGGTGCTTTTGGGGAAATGAAAAGCAAGCATATTGTCAGCAGTTCTATAGTAGTATTGAATTTTAATGAACTATAAACTCTTTCTCTGAGATTCTGGAAGTATTTAGCTTATTCCCAGATACCTTAGTGCTGTCAGGTTATACCACCCACAGTCCTTGAGTAGTAAGAAAAAATACTCCATATAAATGAAACGGCAGTGATATATGCAGGTGTTAACAAACATGCAACTCTCTTTTTTTGTGTTTCTACTAATTCTTAAGTAATTTTCACACTGACTTTCTATTAAATATGGTTTTGGTAACTTACATTAAACAAGCCTCAAACTTCTCCCCATGCTTGTGGTATTTGCACACATACTAATTTTGGATATATTTTTTACTGAAATTTTTTGCGACTAATTTTTTTAATATCCAAATCTGTGCTAAACATCAGGGTAATTCAGCACAATATTGTTGGATTTGATCTGATCTTTTAGTAAAAGAAAGACTTTATCTTTCATATAATGAAATTGCTTTTCAATATCTATAAACCAAGTGGTATTTAAGATATTCAAATAAAAGTTTTTTGTTTTAGAAATGT
>NW_012136080.1:302106-303924 GCF_000956105.1 Propithecus coquereli
TTTAATAATTTCCTGCAAGTAATAAATTCTATAAATATTTCTATTCTGTATTTCTAGCAGAAAGCAAACAAGACAATATTTAAAGGAGTTTAACATAAAAGCAAAGGCTCTCTGTAGTTTGACATTTTAAAAGATTGTTTAGCTGAAAAATTTCAAGATTATCATTTTAGCAGCTTTTAATAAGCAACTGTCTCTCCCCTGTTTCAAAGATCTGGAATCTGTGGAACATATGGAACCTATATAATGAACTCACAGGACAGATATAATACCTGGAAAATGTTATAATTTCTAGCAATAGTGTACTAAACCATGAATGATGCACTAAACTCACAAGCTATTGGGTAACAGAACAATCCTATCAGGGAAGTAAAGTAAGCCAAAGATGGTGTAGAAAGAAGAAAGACAATTGGCAATTTGTGTGTGTGTGTGTGTGTGGTGTGTGTGTGTGTAAAATGTATAAGTTTAACCCATAGCTAACTGGGTCTATACATACGTTGAAATGCAGCAATAAACTAAATAGTGCAGGTGTCTCAAAAAACAATTTATACTTTTTCTCCAGCCACCTTTACGTGTATGTTAGTTGTGAAAGTTACAAAAACAGTTTGTTGTAAAATGTTTGTCCCATATGTTAATAAAGATGTATTACTCATAAAGCTGGTCTTATAATACTATGGTTTTCAAAACACGTGTCCCATATATATTGCAATTTTTCCCTTTTCTATTATATAATCTCATTAGTAGTGTCATTTTCCATTCAAGGAAACATAAACCCCTTAAATTTTAAAAGTGGGTTTTTTAAGCATTCTCAGAATTAAATGTCTAGAATTTGTCTTCTTACTCCATATACATTGTTCTTTCTCGTCTGTGATAAGTACCAAACCTGTGCTATTTCTGCTATATTATCTGTAAGGAATAGGATAATGACTTTGGAGCAATTCATTCAGAGCCTTGAACTGGAGATGCTAAGAAAGAAGCAGAATTTTTATGCCTGTCTGTTAACCTTCTCTCTTGCAAAATTTGCACATGGAGCTCAATATTTAGTTATATTTAAAGGAAAAAATGATCATTACAAAGATTTTGTTACCATTAATGATTCCCACCCATACACAAACTGAGAGAAAAAGTTTCTCTAATGCTGGTATCAGTACTATTCCCTCACTTTTCACCTCCACCCTGGAAAGTGAAACATGGCCAGATTTTCAACCGTCAGAGTTATTTTGTGTTGTTAATGAATCCTTGTTACATGAAAAAGAAAAGGGGTAGGAGGAAGCTTGTATTTTGTACAGTGACAGAGTTGTGTCAAGTGGTTCCAAAAATGGAACGTGATTGCTTCCATATGTTTATCCATATTATACTTGGATGAACTTATGTCTCACAGGACACAATGATTTTTTAGAAGACAAGTTATTTAAAGAAATGGAACATCTGTGTTTTCAACACCAGTGCAATCAATGACCAATTAACTCTTTGTTTAGACTTTTAGAGAAAAAGTAATTTAAATATTGAGAATTGCATTAATACTTCTACTTAGCTTTACCACATTTTAAAAAAATACTAATTTGAGTTTTCTTATAACTTTTTAATAGACTAAAAACTTGTGTTTATTCACTTAGATGAAAATAGAGGTGGCCATAGAAAATAATAACTCACATTCTATGGTCATACATTTTTTAACAGCTGAAATTGTCATAACATTGACATGTAGATGTGCATGCTCATAATTTGCATGTTTCTCAGGCAAAGGTTTTTTAAAGAACTAAAATTATCTCTCAAAATGTTAAGAACCAATTTCTTTTTTTAGTGTTTCGTAGTTCTCCC
>NW_012136080.1:306750-313064 GCF_000956105.1 Propithecus coquereli
GGGGGGGGGAACCAAGGGCAACACACGTAACCTAAACATATGTACACCCATAATTTGCTGAAATAAAAAAAAAAAATGTTAAGAACCAGTGTATTAATAGTCTTTGATAAATAGATGGAATGAATGATATTGGATTTGAGAACTTTATTCGTGCTATTTCCTTTACCTGAACTTCTTTCTGTCACTCCCGAGTCTGGCCAAATCGTCCTCATTTTACAAGTCCTGATTTACAGATTTCTTCCTTTGTGAAGACCTTGTGGACAGTTAATCCTTCTTTCATTTGTGCTCCTGGGGCACTATGCCCCAGCCTCAGCTGTAAAACTCAGTCTATTCCAATGCTTCCAAACTGCCTCCCCTTCTACAAGGTAAACTCCTTATAAGCTGGGAATTTTATTATAAATTTATCCTTAAATGTTGACACACACAGTAGGTGCCCAGAATTGTTTGTTAGAATGAATGAATAATACATGACATAATACCATTCTCAATAGAAAATGCATATGTTCTTCATGGAATGTCATTTGGGCTCTTTCCTGTTTCCAATACATCTTTATATTCTGAAATTATATTTTTCTTTTCCTTATGATTTTTCTTAATTCACCCATCTAATTTTCAACTCATCTCTTGCATCTTGGTCTCATTTTTCTTCCTATTTCCTAGAGTCCTTTTTTTCTTAAAATATATTGAAAAAGTAAACTTTTTCCCCAGTTACTATAATATTTTAAACATATTTCTTCCTCTTTATCTAGAATATAATGTCCTCTGTTCTTTATAAATTTCATCCTTTAACAAGGATTTGTTGTTTTATTTCCATGGTTTGCTTATCCTTCCATGAGAAAAGGTCTTTCTGGGCTTGTTATTTTCAACAGGCAAGTTCATGGACTCCCACTGGCCTCCCTCAGTCTCTGAGTATTTGGATCCTGTAAGAATTCTGAACTCAGAGCTTAAGCTGGAGGATAGAATGAAGTGCACAGTTGGTAGCAACATTATCTATTATTGGGCATGATAGTCCTTTCTTATAGTTTAGTGTCAAAACATTATAAAAGACTGATAAAGCCAAATGTCGATGGACATATTGAAGACGTGCTGATGGAAGTGTAAACTTTAGGAACAACCTTTGTGAAAGGTGATGTGTATCAAAGAGTCGTATAATATGTCCCCTGTTAACTGATTCCATGTTTGGGACTAATCTAACTGGTGCACATTTATTCTCAAAATGTCCATTGTAGTGCTATTTATAATAGTAAAAGGAAACTATCTAAATTTCATCTACAAGGACTTATTCATACAAACATTGGTCATCTACACAATGAAATACAGGAACCTACTATTAATAAAAGGATGTGAGAAAACTGTACCTATCGACATGGAAATGGATTTTGTTATACAAAAAAATTACAAAGGCCAATTTTTGTAATAACATGTAAATTTATGTATTGTAGAGGTAAAGATATGAAATAATATACCACATGTTAGCAGTGTTTATTTCTGGATGGCAGAGTTATGACCATCGCTATTTTTTATTTTCTTGCAAATACATGTTTTTAAAAATGTCAATACAGTAATCTTTATTATATACCTAATAACATGTACAAGAAAAACTAAGATTAAGAGACCATTGGATTGCCCATGGAGGAGACGTAAGTTCTTATAAACTTACATCTGTATGAGCAGGTGGGAAATGCATTTTCAAATGGCCTGGTACAGGGGCTAAATTACCAGCACTAGAAGGCGATATCAATATGGATCCTGGGTAAATGTAACATGATGTGGAGGCACTCCAAAGAGTATGCACTTATTGTTAGCTCTTGAGCAGCAGGAAGCATGGCAGGGAAGAACTCCAGAATTAAAACAAAGCTAGTTTACCTGCCAATGGACTTTGAAGAATAGAGAAGTTAAAGTCTGAAGGCTGTGATTGCAAAACCTAAGGTGTGTCTTCTTTGATCAGACACTAAGTTCTCTCAGATGCTTACACCAGTGGCACCTGCAGGGAGAGCAGTATGGCAAACAGACAAGGGCCCCAGGACTTGAGAACAATGCTAGCATCTAGAAGCCAAACACCTAGGAATAACTGTTAGATAGCGTGTTAGACAGCATGAGTCCTTGGATAAATCCGTGGTTCTGGAGCCAAGACTGGACATGGGAATAGAGTGACACTGGCTCATGGCTGTGGGAAAAGAGCCTGGAAAAACCAAAGACAGGATGCTGGGTGAAGGCAAAGTCACATACCAAACCATTAAGTGAAGGGAGAAAGCACAGGCAAGAACTGTATCCATCCTGAAAATTTTATCTTCTCCAAGTCATAGGTGCATGGTGAAGCCCAGAGTGGTTCCTACAGTTAGGGTTTATTTAAAGCTTTGACCTCTCAAGAGGGCAGAGCTTAAACTATCCAAGCTACAGGTCCATTTGGATGCCACCAGCTAAGAATCTGTAAGTCATTGAGCAATTATTGTGTATCTTTCAATGTTCATCTTATGTCAATGCTGGGCATTTCTACTCTTAAAGAACTCACACCAGAGATGAAGCTGGAAAGAATGGGTCACTAATGACATTTCAGCAGATTAATGACAATACAAAATTGTAAGTGCTTTGAAGAAAGACAAATAATTTGAAGGAAATAACCTGGGGAAAATGCTGGCAGCCTTGAAAAACAAATGGTAATTTGGCCAGGTTTTAGAAGATGAGTTAGGAGCTGAGTATGTGGAGATAAATTTCTTTCCAAGCAGAGGAAACTGCAGATACAACATTGCTTCCATTTTATAGGACTGGAACCCACTTGTAAGGTATTTCTTTGTAGTTTTTTCTTCTAATCATCCGTGGTTCATATTACTTCCAATTACATAGCTCAGACCTTTTATTTTAATCTTCTCTTTTAAAACAGCATTTAACAGTTTCCATTTGTCATCTTGATCCTTTTGTTAACATAGAATTTTCCGAAAGTAAAAATCATGATTGTCAGATAAATATAAAGCAAATCTATGAACTCTTATATTTATTTAACTCATTAGTTAATGAAAAGAGTAAGATGTTATGACTAGTTCAGAGAACATTTGGGAAATTAGGTATAAATAGGCCATTTACCAAAGCAACGTTGTCTGAGTGAGATTAAAAGAAAACCAGTAAATGTCCAAAAGGCCATACATTTGGAAGTTGTCTGCTCCCAAAAAGATTTCTTTGTGCCTCTGTCAGACAAAGGTCAAGAAGTTAGTGAGTAACTTTACTAAGTTTGAGACCTTTAATCAATAGAAAATAATGCATTGAATTGAATATGTTCTCATAGATAATCCTTGGATGACTTTTAACCCTGTATAACATTAAAGGATATATCACCTACTTTTAAACCTTATGTCCAAGTTTTAGATAATTTTTCTAATTCTCTGTACTTCTATCATTTGTTTTCCTGTTTTATCCTCCAGTCTCTGAGGGGTTTAGCTTCCCTGGGCAAATCCATTATTTTATCAGCTCTTCTTAGGTTGAGAAGTGTGCCTTGGTTTGAAATTGAGAATGATTGCCTGATGCTGACAAGTTAAAGTAAATAAAGAAATGCAACCTTGGATAAAATTTAGACTTTATGTGATAAAAGAAATCTTCTGTTATCTCTGTATATTTATCAAAATATTTAATATTTATTTAAAATATTAATCACAGCTTGCATTATACATACAAAGTGACAGCTGTGTGAAGTTGTTTTAGTGCCTTTTCCTTAAGAAAAGTAAAAATAATCAAGCCAAGTTTAGTTATTTTTGTATTTTATGTTACTGAATCACTATCATACTCTGAGTGGGAAACTGGTATGGATGACCATTAAATTCTCTTGTAGGCCGGGCGCGGTGGCTCATGCCTGTAATCCTAGCACTCCGGGAGGCCAAGGCAGGCAGATTGTCTGAGCTCAGAAGTTCGAGACCAGCCTGAGCAAGAGCGAGACCCCATTTCTACTAAAAATAGAAAGAAATGAATCAGACAACTAAAACTATATAGAAAAAATTAGCCGGGCATAGTGGCGCATGCCTGTAGTCCCAGCTACTCAGGAGGCTGAGGCAAAAAGATTGCTTGAGCCCAGGAGTTTGAGGTTCCTGTGAGCTAGGCTGACACCACAGCAATCTAGCCCCGGCAAAAGAATGAGACTCTGTCTCAAAAAAAAAAAAAAATTCTCTTGTAAATCTAAGATATTCCATAATGTCATAATTTCTAAAACATAGTTATTTCCATGAAATTCAAAGATATGCCCAACTTCTTCCAGTGATATTGTAGTCTATTATAGATCTTTTGTAAAAAATATTAGTGAGATGAATCATAGCTTCATTTTTAAAAATTTTCCCTCTTCAATAATATTTCCTTTCTAATATTTTTCTGACAACCCCAAATTCTAGAACATTCCACCTATCAATGCCAGTCTGCTAAGAAGAAACCAATATTTGTTGAGTGTCTAGTGTGTGTCTCAGTGATGGGAGGAGGGAGAAGGCGATGGGTATATACACACCTAATGGGTGTGGTACGCACTGTCTGGGGGATGGACACACTTGAAGCTCTGACTAGGGTGGGGCAAAGGCAATATATGTATCCTAAACATTTGTACCCTGTAATATGCTGAAATAAAAAAAAACAACAAAAAAACATTTTCCTCATTCTCCCATCAGTGCTATTGTTTCTCCAAATCTAGCATCACAAAAGAAAATATTAGATGATAACAAGAGAATTTCCAGTTAGTAAACATATGCTTCTGGTCCATAATCCGTGACTTAACTCAGATAAGTATGATTTGTGTTGTTCTATGTTCGGGCTGAAAATGTTGTAGGGCTTTATCTGGTTTAGCCCCTTTATTTTTACAGAAACAAAAAAGAAATCTAGAGAGATGATGTGACTTCACCAAGTTCATACAATTAGAAGTGTGAACTTTGTGTAATATGTCAGTATGTACAATATTACATGTTTAAGAAATTAGCCTGCTTAATTATATTACTTAAATATATTTTCAGTAATCCCAAAAGAACTATCCTCCATTTTATTTTCTTGTAAAGAGGAGAAGATGTACTCTTCATGTTTAATATGCATATTGAATTTGAGCTTTACCAGTTCTAATGGTAAGTTGTGTGCATAGATGGGGTTGCAAACCTTTGGAAAATCATCAGACATACTCTGTGGTTCTTTTGATAAAGTCAAAAGCAAATTCCAGAGCCTTGTGTCAAGTAACTGTTTTTGTCTTTGAAATGTGAGATAAAGTTTCCAATAGATCTTTAATTATCACCCCTTATTTCTCACAAGACAGTTTTCTGTCTATGTCTGCACCAAGTCTTAAATGCTATATTTAATCTTTATTAGGGCTCGCCCAGAGCTGACTTCATGGTATCTATTACTTTTGCCAGAGGGACATGTGTCCATAGTCCACATGAACAGCTGTCATTTTTTTAAAAATCAACATTATTGAGGGATAATTTCCATACAATGAATTGCACCCATTTTAAATGTGCAGTTCAATGACTTTTGAAAAATGTTTACACCAGTGTAATCACCACCACAATCAAAATACATCTCCATCAACCTGTGAAGTTCAGTGGCAGCTGTCAATTTTGATTTTCACATAATGCCTGCTTAGACACTTGGCCTTTTGCCTGCCTGAGATGATACTGTCTATTAAGCCAGCCTCACAGACTCCGAGGATCTTTTTAAAATAGAGCACAGGTGTGGATGTGACACAATAGAGCTTGGTTTGCTATTTTAAATGACTGAATCATTGCATCGAATCTTGTATTTTGCCCCCGGCAGTAATTCCTATTTGAATTGATCCTCCTCACACTCATCTAATTCTATAATACTCTGTTTGAAAGAGAAGGAAATGCCTTCTCAAATCCTTCTAATGATCAGTTTCTGCCCTAAGGCTAAAGAGCTTGTGCATATTCTAGTTATTAAAATGGGTCAACCCTTTTTAGAAAGATGACTGGATAGTTTAGTTAATCTTACGGTCTCAAGACCTCATGTCATGGTGTGACAGGTGCAATCGTTTTATAGGTGTGGGGTTGCAAAGCTAGCACTGCGAAGATCGTTTGCTTACAAATCATCATGCCAGAAACTAAGTTATCTTTCCATTAGGTCAATGGTGAAGTTTGAGTTGTGGTCTCAAAAACTAAAGAAATAGCTTGTGTTAATGAGGTTAAGTAAAGGACAAAGACCATTATAAGTCTATAAAAATAAAAGTCTTTAGTAAAGCAGCTACTTAGTCTTACTAAATGACTGTCGTATCAAATCTTTTTTTAAATGCTATCTCTTTCAAATGCCTTTGCCTTGCTTTCTAGAAGATAAAATTAAAACTTTAAAAA
>NW_012136080.1:324424-326643 GCF_000956105.1 Propithecus coquereli
GTTCTATATATATTCTACTTCCTTAAATATTGCAAAGTATTCACTTGATAGTCGTTGTCAGTCACCAAGGCAATGTATTAATCTCTTTCTTGCCTGTTTTTCAATAACATGAGAAGTCTGAAATAGCCATGTGGCAGACTCAAGAGAACTATTATTGTATTCTCTGGTCTAAGTATTCTTATATCAGGTAATAAAACCTCTAAACTAGCAGAGCCCAAAGTGGCAAGTCTCTTGCAGCCTCCGTCTAATCAGCTAAAGTCTTCCCTTCAATAGGTGCTGCATTCCATGTGTCCTTGGACAATAATTTCAGTAGCTATTTCATGACTGCTTTTCATGGACTACCAGTGTTCCATCCTCTTATGGTAACTGATTCCTCTTTGCCTACAAATGCAGCCATCAAAAAACCAATGCTTGTTTCTTCTTTCCCTAAGGTTCTGCTGCCTGCAATGACTTCTACTTGCAGTTGTATATTGGGCAGAATTTTCAGTTTCAGACAACAGACTCACCTCTGTCTAGTTTAAGCATAAAAAGATGTATTAAGAACACATTGGAGAAATAAATAAACAGACCATAGGGTGAGTGTCAAGAACATTTTCTCATATCATAGTCCTAACCCTCCCATCTCCTAACACTCCAGAAAAAGGAACTGCTGCCTCTGTCATAATCATGCATCAGAAAAATGCTACCATGGTTTCTGGCTTTAAAACCACATAACCTCTACCACAATCAAGTATCTCCAAACTAGGGAGCTCCTTCCATTGCTGTTGGTTCCAGGGACATGCTACCCTGTTTGTAAAAGTACACTACGAAAAAAAAAAAGTGGATAACCCAGGCCCTGCCTCATTCTTCTCACATAATTCATTTCAAAATCAAAGTCTCCCACGGATGGATAGATCTGATTGTAGAACTCAAACTACATATGTAAATAAATATGTGTAGGTGTGTATTAGTGTTAAGGAAGGCTGAGGAAAGTATTTTTTTTTCATTCAACTTTAGGAAGGTGGTATCTACACCATGGGCAACTGTCAAAACATGGAGATCTGAGGCAGCCGTGACTTGGACATATATCCAAAGCATCAAGGCTCCCAAAGGTCAGATCTGGCCCATTCAAAATAATATGTTAATAGTGTAAACTTTTTAGGCGCTGGAATTACAGACTTCCCAAGCTTCTATTTTTATGGTTGACATTAACATTCTTGCCAGTGGACACATTGTGTCACATTTCTTTTTTTTTTTATTTCAGCATATTATGGAGGTACAGATGATTAGGTTACGTATGATGCCCTTGCCCTCCCTCCCCCCCAAGTCCGAGCTTCAAGTGTGTCCATTCCCCCGAGGTGCGCATCGCACTCACTGTTTGTGCATATGCCCGTCCCCTCCTCCCCGTCCCGTCTCCCCCTGTATTGGCATGGGAGCGAAGAACATCACTGGTTCCAAATGTTAAAAAGAGAAATCCCTTATACATTCCCAAAATTTAATTTTAATATGGCCCAAATAACTATTCCTTAATTAAATATAATTATCATTCATGAAATTACATAAATTTTCAATGACATCATTTTAAATTTTAAAAGTTGATCAAAATTAGACAATATTTTGAATTTAATGTAAACCAGACTTCTAGGATACATCATTGACTCGTTTTCCTTCCCTGCCGTACATCTAAGGCCTGAACATCCTCTAACTCTGTCAGCTTATTTCCCTCTTGCGAGCTGCCATTCACTTCCTTCTTAGCATTCAGTTCTTTCCTAAAAATTACCCAGCTGAATCCTCTGAACTTAGTTTCACCCTGCTCCAACTGGTCCTTCACACCACCACTATACTTTCCTTTTCTCAAGTGGAAATCCATCCATGTTTAAAAACACTTTTAAAAAGGACATTTTAAAAACACTTCAGTGGTTTATCTATAGCAAAAATGTCTTTTCTGGCTAGTTGTAGGGATCTTGCATCTGCCATATTCTGACTCCTGAACATCCTTAGCTTTTACCGGCTACCCAGGTGAACTGTAATCAGTCAAGCAGAAACACTTAATGTTCTATATATGCCAACCTATTTTATGACTCTGGGCTTTTGAATATGCATGTCTTTACTTGAAATGTCTTTTTTCCCAAGCCACAGATTCTTATTTTACAATCTGTTGAGAAGCCATTGCTGGTGTATCTTCTATTTACTCTGTGGTGTCTACTCTACTTTGCGCATACCACCATCATTGAGCTCCC
>NW_012136080.1:327633-328806 GCF_000956105.1 Propithecus coquereli
TCATGTTTTCCAAGAGCTGATAATTAAATGAATAGACCGCCTGAAATTTTTAAACTTTAATCATTGTAGAGACAATGCTATTTTTTTGGTTATATTTTTCAAAGAGAAATAAATCAGAAATTTTATAGCTTAAGGCAATTTACACATATGATTTCACATACATGATTATGCAAGTTCAAAAATTTGAGAGGTTTTAAGAAATGTGAAAACATGTATCTAACTGTCTGGAGACATACATATAAATAGTCTATCATTAGATTATTTTTAACTTGTAAGTCCAAGTGAAAGTACTGAATTTACTAAAAGTAGCTTTTGCAAATTATTTGAAGCAATGATTACCTTTAGATTGAGCTATATATCCTGTACAATCAAAATAAATTTCCTTTTGGATGATAAAATTAAAAAACTAAATTCAATCTCAAGTGATATTAAAATTCTGCACAGATGATTGCCTAACTCAGGTACTAGAATTTATAACTATGGCTTTGATAAAATGTGGAATGTTTCTTTATTAATTTTCTGAGTTCTAAGACAGCTAAATTTGACAGGAGGGAATTTCTCATTGTCGCCGGTTTTCAGTTTCAAAGTTCTCAATAAAGCAACTTCGTAGCTTCAGAATACTATCAATACTCTCTCCTGGCACTACCAAAATTTCAAATGGACTTCTCAAGATAACTAATTTGAATGAGTTCAGTAAAAAAACATTTGACGAGCTAAATTATATGAGGATAGACTAAAACTCTTAAAGAGTTTTATATTTCACATAAATACTAGATATTTATTAGATAGGTGGCCTTTTAAAATATTGCTCATGGAGATCATGACTCATCTTTGCAAATCTCATGTGCCAAATCCCAGCTACAGTCCAATGCAGTAAAACAGGTTATTGACATGAGGGCCAATTAAGAGTAGGCTGTCTGGGCAAGGCACTTTTGTTATTTTTACCAGTGTTTTCCATTGCGTGCCATATCTCCTTCCCTTCCGTAGATATGCAATTCATCTTCGGGATGAGGTATATCTGTGATAAAAGCAGATGTGGATGAGATATAAAGATAATTCAGTTTGTTCTATCTCATGTTCAAAAAGGTTCTAATACACTAATACTCTTCCACTTTACCACCTGGAATTCTCTCCAGCATTTTAGATGAAAAATTTGATGCTCCAAGGAGTTAA
>NW_012136080.1:328856-330314 GCF_000956105.1 Propithecus coquereli
AGGGCCCTATCTATTAATATTACAACATTATGATTCTCAACACATCGTGGTGCCTAGACCAACAAAATAATTGTCAACTGGGAACTTATTAGAAATGCAAATTTTTGAGTCCCCGCCCTAGACATACTGAATCAGGGTGTCTGGGACTAGGGCCCAGCAATGTGACCTTTCACAAGCCCCCTGTATAATTCTGATGTTTTCTAAAATTTGAGAACCACTGATCTAATAGATTTCTGTCTCCAGTGAAACTATACATACTTTATAAAAAAAGTCTTAATTTTGTTCATATATCAAAAGGCAGTCTGATCAGGGAAGGTGAGCTAAATTCTACAATAAGGTTTCTCAACCATGGCGTCATTGATATTTTGGACCAAATAATTTTTTTGTTATAGGGGACTGTCGTGTGCATTGTTGGATACAAAACAGCATTCCTGGCATCTCCTCACTAAATACTAGTAGGATGCCCCTTCCTCCCAAGTTGTGACAACCAGAAATATCACCAGCATTACCAAATGTCCCACTGGGGGGATAAGCTCCCCTTCTGATGATAACCACTACCCTAGGGAAAGACTCATACTTGTTCTGATCTGAGCATCAAAATCTCATTCCTAATTGTCTGAGGTGGGAATAGAGGCATGTGATCCAGTTTTGGCCAATCAGACCTGGGAAGCCATCTGAGGGGTTCTCAGAAAGGTTTTTCTGTTCAGTAAACACGGAATTAAATAGGAATAAATATATTCTTTCTTTCTTTTCTTTCGACATTATCTTTTGAATGTGATGCTTAGAGTTCTAGTGGCCCCTGCGCCATCAGGGGAAAACCTGTAAGACCAGGAAATACTTGTCATAATTGAGCTACTACATTAGACAGTCCAGAAACAGCCACTGCAAAGACTCCTGTTATTTGAAAAAATTACCTGTTGGTTTTGTAATCTTTAGTTGGCTTGTACTACTTGGAGCCAATACAATCCTAACTTATACATTCACTATGACTGAAGATATTACATTTACAAATTCTGGTAAATGGGAAGTTATAATATATCTACCTTAGTCCTTTTCAAATAACTTAAATGAAGCAAACTACAAATGTAAGTAATATCGAGCAATACTGAACTATACAGAGAAGAAAATCTGGAAGTAGTTTATACATGAACAATATTTTTTGTGTGTTTATGTATAAAGTTTGTCTTTTAATAGCAATGAAAATGAAACTCTCCAGAAATCATATTCAGATATCTATATTAGGGAAATTCCATTACAATGAGCTGTATTAATATAGAGTCATGCCATTATGCTAGATCTCAGGGGGGGTTATTAGTGAATATGTGCCCAGGTATCTTTGACATTTAGTGATAATAAAATTTTTTGTGATATTTAACATCATTGAAATGTAATTTTATCTCTTTATCATGCATTGTTCCATTTTTGTTTTAAAAATAACTGGACTCAAAAGTAATATTT
>NW_012136080.1:330364-334127 GCF_000956105.1 Propithecus coquereli
CTCATTAGCAATTTGTATTTCTTGTTTTGTAAATAGCTTATTCAGGCTCTTAGTGCAGTTTTTCAAATGTTTTTTCTGAACAAAGGTTTTAGAAATATGTCTTGCCAGCAGCCCAGGCATTTAACTTAAACTACATTACCTGGCGTTGAGGCAAGCTGTTTTTGTCTTCTACTTAGAAGGAATACGACTGATCTGTTTATTACTTAATGTCGTCCAATTTTTACTATTTCTTAAACATTCAACTTTTTTGATTTTCTGCTGTTATACTAATACCATTGGAGAGGGGCAAAGGAGAAGTCATCATTTCAATGGGAAATTTGGTCAGAGGAGTCAAATATAAAGCAATAAACCTTTAGTATAGCTAACATACTATATCTAATAGGAGAAAATAAAGGAGATATTAAGTCACTGAATGTAAGGTGATATACCTTTAGTTTATTGTTTATTTTACCAATGAGAACACAAAAGGCCAAAGGATTTAGTTGTCTAATGTCATAACTGATGAATTCTTATTCACAATCTCCTAGGGCCCTATCTATTAATATTACAACATTATGATTCTCAACACATCGTGGTGCCTAGACCAACAAAATAATTGTCAACTGGGAACTTATTAGAAAATCATACTTATCTTAGTTAAATCATGGATTTAACTCTCTTTACTGCTTAAGGCTTTTATGAGCCATTGAGGCCATTATAAAACATTGTGTATCCTTGAAGGTTTTACATTAAATTTACAGATAATTTGAAATAAAAAAATAAAATAAAGTTTTAAATACAGATAGGTAATATATACTTCTACAAATATTTTGACATGGAAGAAAGGGAATTTTTATCTAATTATGTAGGCCCAACATTCGATTTCATTACTGAATGGAACTTGAAGTGTTGTGTTTCAGGGGACCAAAGGGAGTAAAGAATAACCACCCATCACCCAGTGCAGGGAGAGACTGTGACCATCTCTGTCATTCTTGAAAGTTGGCACTGGGACACAAACGAACTACGCATGACATTTTTTAATACTAAAAATAGGCTCATCTGTACTTCCTTTGCTGAGATCCTTCATCTGTTATCAACATCATTCTACCTACCTTTTCACCCTCAAATAATCTGTCAGTCTGAGTCTTCCGTACCAACTAGTTTCCTAGTATTTGTCACACTCATAGCTTTTTACAAAGCTGCTTGTTTTGCATGTTAGTACATTTGTTGAGCTTGTTTTGCATGTTAGTACATTTGGAGCTAAATAGAGTATCAAATCCCAACACTACCAGTCAACGGTTTGTTTAACCATCCAAACCTTCAATCCCCTTATCTGTGAAATGGGGATAATGATGTACCGTAGAAGATTGTTGTGACAATTAAATGGAAATATGTTTTGTTTTGTTTTTTTATTTATTATTCCAGGGTTTTGTGAGGGTACAAACATTATAGTTACACTTTATGTCTTTGCCTCACCCAAATGCGGGTTAAAGGCGTGCCCTTCCCTCCCTTTAGTGCTCCCCGTGTCCTTTAGTTGTAGATTTTTAAAGCTTATATCACAATGCCTAGCATCTAATATGCATGCAATGCATGTGAGCCATTGTTATTGCTTTTGTAATTACCCTACCTCTTCTATTAGTACATTATTCCTTAATGTATATGTTGGTAGCTATTTGGTATACTTTTTGAAGAGACAGGAATCTTCTAAATCCATTTTAATTCTCACTTTCTACACTCTTCCAAATGTTGGAGACTAAGCCATTAGTAAATTTGATGATAAAGATTGTATTTTAAATTAGAGTTTTGGGTTGGGAGATATGAGTGAAAATTAAGAGCCAAATCAAGGCAACTATGACCATCCCACCAGTTCCTTAATCCCTAACAAATTAACAAATGCCTCTTTCACACTGATAAGGTAATCATCAGTGGAAAATCTGTTTCTCTCTCTACCTTTTTCTCCCTTTCTTTCCTCCTATTAAGAAAAAAAAGTTGTTTTAAAGAACAAAATAGGAGAAAGTGATTTATTTGTAGGCTTTGGAATCAGGCAGACATGTCTTTAATAGTTCTATGACCTTGAACATAGCCTTTTAACTTTATCATCTACGAAAAGGAATAGATAACAGGATTGTATTGAGAACTGAATGGAATAATGCAGGTGATTTGCTTAGCACATCACTTGCTACTCAATAAATGTAGTCTTTAGTGTTATGATGTTTATTATCATTATATAAAGGCAATATCAAAATTACAGTAGGAAGAGCACAGGCTTTGATGTCAGGCAGGACTGGGCTGATATGGTCACTTCCCCTTTTGGAACCTCAGTGTCTTCATCTGTAAAATGGAGATAATGATGCTTTCCTGATAAGGTTGTTGTATGAACTAAATTAGATGATCTCCACAAGAAGCACCAAACATGGGGACTTTAGTAATCACCAGATTTTATTCCAGTCCATGGCCAATGTCAGTTACTAGAGACCTTTTACCAGACTGCCTAATACCACATAGTGAACAAATCACAATGTTTTTTTTTTTTTTTAACGTATGTGTATATGTATACATTTATACATCCTTTATAATGACACCACCCTCATACCATTATTTTAATTTTTTCAATTTAACTTTTGGTTTAGGTCTATATTACAGTTCATCTTCTATGACTTTTCAGTTCTTACTCTGTTTTCATATATCTATTGCTTTGTTATTTTTTTCTTGAAACCTAAATGAGTACTAATAAAGTATGCATATTAACCACTTTTCTGATATATTTAAATGAGTATTTTTCTAAGATCTTTTCCTTTTTTTATTATGCTAATAAGCATAGGTACATTGTCATCATCAACATCATCATTATGAAATAGCCATAATATTGTTCTCTTGTTTTGAAGATGGGTACTTTATCCTTCTTCCATAGATCTGGTAAATATTCCATTTTAATTTCTATGTGATTTTTTTCCCATAATTTGATCTGTGTTTCTTATTTGATTCTGTTATCCATCTGGATTCAAATTTGCTAAGTACCATGAGATGTGGCTCCAATCATTTTCCCCTAAATTACCAACATTCAGTGGTTTCCTTTTTTGCTTTTTATCTTTGTTGAAACATAGAAAGGATGTCATGGTTGTTTTAACTGGCATTTCCTTGATTTTTGTTAGTTTGGACATTTTCTCATTAGCAATTTGTATTTCTTGTTTTGTAAATAGCTTATTCAGGCTCTTAGTGCAGTTTTTCAAATGTTTTTTCTGAACAAAGGTTTTAGAAATATGTCTTGCCAGCAGCCCAGGCATTTAACTTAAACTACATTACCTGGCGTTGAGGCAAGCTGTTTTTGTCTTCTACTTAGAAGGAATACGACTGATCTGTTTATTACTTAATGTCGTCCAATTTTTACTATTTCTTAAACATTCAACTTTTTTGATTTTCTGCTGTTATACTAATACCATTGGAGAGGGGCAAAGGAGAAGTCATCATTTCAATGGGAAATTTGGTCAGAGGAGTCAAATATAAAGCAATAAACCTTTAGTATAGCTAACATACTATATCTAATAGGAGAAAATAAAGGAGATATTAAGTCACTGAATGTAAGGTGATATACCTTTAGTTTATTGTTTATTTTACCAATGAGAACACAAAAGGCCAAAGGATTTAGTTGTCTAATGTCATAACTGATGAATTCTTATTCACAATCTCCTAGGGCCCTATCTATTAATATTACAACATTATGATTCTCAACACATCGTGGTGCCTAGACCAACAAAATAATTGTCAACTGGGAACTTATTAGAAA
>NW_012136080.1:345302-347217 GCF_000956105.1 Propithecus coquereli
TTACATTAACAAGAGTTTTACCAAATCAAATCAGTAAGGATAATAATGGTTTTAAATCTAATAAGGGCAATGCACAAACAAGTCTATTTAGAGAAGCCAAATTGAACTAAAGATAAGAGCTTATTCTGAAAATTGTTTTTCTGGATTGTTCCATCCTTTGAGATTTCTTGAGTAATTGATTCGGGCCAACCTGAGGCAGTCTTTACTACCATTTTTCCCTTGAGATTTCTGTGCTGAACCAGTATATTCCTGGCATGGTAGAGTTTTTGAAGCTGTAAGCCAAAGAGTCTAAGAAATTCAGGGAAGCATCTCTCTCACCTAAATTCTAAAAATTTTAATTCTTCCATCTCAATTATCAAAATAAAGTTTCATTAGAGGTGTTTTAATTTCCATTGCTTTTAGGGATATTTTCATTCAGAATGCCTCCTATCCCACAGAGCAAGTATTAGAAGTTAATTTGGAAGTAAAATTTCAGTTGCCCTTGAAATGAACAGATAACAAAGTACAACTAAAGTAAAATAGATATTTCGCATGCACATATGGAGACCAATAGCTTTGTTGCTCTTCATAACCTTCCCTTGATTTAGTATTTTGTGATCAGCTTGGATCTCAACTTCAAAAGGCTATTTGGCAGACAGAGTGGAACTTTCCTAAATCACATCAGTGGCAGATGATCTTTGTCTAGATTATTGAATTTGGGGAATTAGTAAAGATTTAAAAATAATAGAAACTTACTGTATCTTCAGAATTTTAGAAAATACCAATTAATAATAATACAACAATAATAGAATACCATCTTGTTAGTTAATATTTCAGCAAATTTTAAGGTCGTTCAGCCCAATTTCAAACTAATTCAACCATTTGGATCAAAACATTAGCTGGATATTTTCTACTGCTATGAAGTCAAAGCATTCATTCCTTCACTGACTATTCATTATTTCCTGTGCGTTAGACTCCGTTCTAGTCACTAGCTACACACAGGTGAATCAGGAAAAATATCCATGCCTTATATAATTTGCTTTCTAGTTAGGAAGAAATATAATAAACAAATAATGACATAATGCAGTGTCTGGTGGTAATAAAGACATTCAGGAAAAACCAACAGGGTAAAGAGTTGAAAAGTGAGAGGTGTGGTCAGGATGGCTTGGGAGACATTTGAACCAGTCATGTGTTTCTTGGAAGCCATGATTCATGGTATCAACATGGAATTTTTGTTCTTTCCTACTTTCACTGCCTAGGGAGCCCTTTTTGCATTCTATCCAATAGTGTTAGATTACCACGCACTTTCATGCTGGTAAAAGCCTTCACTTCAGACATTCCTAATCAGAGATATCTTCCATTTAGTGCTCCTTGTTGCCTATGAACAATGTTGAAGAACTGTCGCTCCATGAATTAGTATTAAACGTGTTTTGGGACAGGATTTGTCTTAAGAGTTTTACGAGCTTTGCCCTAAAAGAATATGTGAACGTGTTGGTTTGCATTTCGAATGCTGTTATACTCGGAAGGGCGTCTCTGAAAGGCAGTAGCGGCTGTATCCCACAAAGTGCCGCGTTTCTCAGACCTAAAGAATTGGATTTGCTTTGTAAAGCACAAGCGAATCTGTTAAAAACTATAGGCTGAGAGCTGACAATGGAGTGCTAAAACTATAGGCTGAGAGCTGACAATGGAGTGCCCTCCGGAACAAACAGCTTCCCAGAAACGACAGCTTCCTGAATGGCTAAAAGCAAAGCTTCTGTTTAAACCACTCTAGACTACCTGTCTCCATTCACGATAACCTAATAAACATGGAGCTTACATTCTCTGTTTAACCCCTCTGTTTAAATGATAAACTTACCTTAGAATTTAGAAATTAACCTTTGAAAGACTTTGTAACCGTTTGCTCACCTAAATAGAATTAGTTAAAGAATCTGTAGAA
>NW_012136080.1:347907-353913 GCF_000956105.1 Propithecus coquereli
CTCCTGGCCTGAAATGATCCTCCCGTCTCAGCCTCCCAAAGTGTTGTGATTACAGACATAAGCTACCCAACAAGTGCTATTTAAATCATGTGTTTTTCCTACCCATCCAACTTCATTGGTGGTCAAAAGGAAGTGGAGATATTTGTTAATATATATAGGAAAAAGAGAGAAGGAGCATATCAAGTCAATACATTTTGTAAACTGGTTGTTCAATGGGGACTTCCTGATGCAGCGGTGACAGACAGACCAGACTCTAAATTATTTCTCTGAATTATTTCTAATTCCTGGTGTTCTCACCATTGTGAGAGCCCTTCCACTGGAGTGTGAGTGGCACCTGTGACTTGCTTCTAACCATAGAATGTGGGTGAGGGGCTGAGAAGTCACTTCTTGAATAGGTTACATTACATAAGACTGTCTGAGGAGACTGGAGCTAGAGATGCTCATTGTGGGCCTGGCGAAGTAAATGGTCATGTTGAAAGAGTGCATGTGTCAAGGAATTCTGAGTGGTCTCTAGGAACTGTGGGATGCAGTAGCATCTGAGGGAGCCTTTAGCCCATAGCCAATTACAAGCCAGGACTCTGGGTAATACAGCCTCAATGAAATGAACTCTGCCAACAAATTGGCCTTGGAGGTGGATTCTTCCCAAGTCGAGCCTCCTGATGAGAATACAGTCTTGCTAACACCATAAGACCCAGTTAAGCATGCCTGGAATTCTTATTCACAGAAACGATTAATAAATGTGATATTTGTAAGTAACTGAGCTTGTGGTAATTTGTTACAGAGGAAAAAAAGCCTAAATGAAAACTCAATGAATGCCTCTGTTTCCTTTTACTCTCAGTACGCACCAAAGCTCCAAACCTGAAAAATGCTGATAGTGATGAGATGATGACAGTCTTAACAATAAAAACAGAACAATAATAACAATAATAAAACTATTTATTGATTACCTTCTATACGTCAAGTAGTATATTAAACATTTTCCTTCTATCATTTTATTTTCACAAAATCTTGTATTATTTTACCCATTTTACAAATTATTAAAACATAACTTTCTAGAAAGTTTGTAAACTTGCTGTATAATTAGTGTCAGAGATAAAATTCAACCCTATATTCCCCCAACTCCGAGGAGGTTTGCTTTTCTGCCATACTGCTTCAAAATTTTACTTTCTCTTCTTCTATCCTCAAACACCTAAGTTCCACTGGATACAAAAAAAAAAAAAAATACAAAAATAAAAACCACACCACCAATGTGGTTGAGGCTACTGAAAGTTCCTGGTTTCTGTTCTTTGGCCTCCTCACAACACAGGTCAATCTTTACTTCTCTTTCACTCTTTATTAATCCATTTCCCTCAGCAACTCCCCTGCTATTCCCTGTGGCCACTTGACCCAGCCCACCTTGCTGTCCCTCTGATTCCCAAGAAGATACCCTTCAGCAAACTGTGTTTTCTTATACCCACCTGTGTCCCCACAACTTTTCCTATACCACCTGAGCCTACCACCATTCTTCCTTTCCTACTTCTTTTCAGTCTTAAAGAAGACCCTTTTTCTCAGTGTGAAGCTAAGATATTAACTTCAAATCCTCTCCCATTTTCCGTACATCAATTAATCCCTCTTTTGCTTATATATAACCTGCATATTCAAAAATTAGGGCTTGTTCAGTGTTATGGGTTGAATTGTGTCTCCCCCAAAAAAGATATGTTTTCAGCACATCTGAATGTGACCTTATTTGGAGATAGGGTCTTTAAAGTAGTAATCAAGTTAAAATTAAGTCATTAGAGTGGGCCCTAATCCAATATAACTGATGTCCTTATGAAAAGGGGAGACTTTAGACACACACACACACACACACACACACACACACACATACACACACAGGGAGACACCATGTGATGGCTGGAGTTATTCTGACTCAAGTCAAAGTGCTACCAGAGCTTGGAGAAAGGCCTAAAACAGATCCTTCCTTAGCACCTTCAGAGGGAGCATCACCTGCTAGCACTTGATCACAGGCTTCTTGTCTCAAGAACTGTGAGATGATAATATATTTTTGTTATTTAAGCCATTTAGTTTATGGTACTTTGTTAGGGCAGCCCTAGAAAACTAATACTCAGGGTAGCGTCAGAGAAACGTACTTCACTCTTCTCCCCAACATTCACGTGCTCTTCTGTACATTTCCCTCTGGGGTCACTTCCTTTCTCCCCCAGGGATTCCTCTCCCCAGTCATTTCTGTGGGAAATTAAGGGGCAAGAAAGTCCTATTTGATTGTCACTAGTGTAAAATGGCGATCTCTGTTGGCTTGGCAGCCATTACAAACCGTCTCTTGATCCTGTGAGGGGTATTGTGGGTTCCAGGACCCCTTCCCCTTCAGCTGCCATCCCTGGGGATTGACGCCCACACGTCCTTTTCTCAAAGACCAACTCATTTTCACCACCTTGTTGGTTATGATTCTGATTCAGACCAGGTCAGCTGGGGCCTCACCTCCGTCCTCCTGCTGCTGAGGTCTGCTTGCCCTTCGTCAGGCCTCTGAGGCAGGATCTACAGCGATGGCAGGCCTGCTGTGTTTCTCAGGTGTGTCTCATCTGATCCATGAGAAACATACACCTTTGATCTGCTATCAGAGGGACTATAGCTGTCTCAGATATTCTACTCTGGGGCCAAGGCAGCCTCAGCTAGTTGATTCTCTATAGGCTACTTTCAGTGTCAAACGCTCGCCCACTGTGGCCCCCAAACTCCTTTTATCAACTGAGAAATGTCCTCACTGTGCCTCTCATTCAATGTCAAGGAGATTCACAACCACTGCTTATTCTCTCCAAAGAAGTCATCTGTACTTTCCTAAGTAACTCTAGACCTCTAGCCTCTTTTATGGGCATGGGGAGAGGAGTAACTTTTCTGATTCCATCCGGTAAGTCTTGCTTTTTGAATAAGTCATTGGCTGGAGTGGGGTGGTCAGACAGGAGCCACAGACCTGACACTCTGCCGTTTTCTTGGCAACCCCAACGTAGTGAACTGACACCTCACTTTGGGAAAACTTACCACTGTTTGCTATCAATCTGAGATCTTGGCCAAAATGAGAAAAACAAGCCCAGTTTTATTAACATCTTGTTATGCATTTACATTCATCCTCTACCACTCTATTTCCCCCGCCCCTTCTTTCTTTTTTTTTTTTTTTTTTGGCTTTCTTAAAAAAGTAGCTAGACCTGCTGTTTCCATCTTATACCACTTGCTTCTCAATCTTCTATTTCCACAGCAACACTGAAAACCGTGCTGGAAGAAGTTACCAATAAACTCCCAATTGTGCCAGCTGATGTTCGGTCCTCATTTCTGTCCACTCTCTGGCACTTGTGAAACTCTGTAACCCACTATGAACCCTTCCTTCCTTTTTAAAACTCTTTCCCCTATATTCTCAGACATCATTCTCTCTCCTGTCATCTTCATCTCCTTCCAAAAAGTTCCTTTTTCTTCAACTTTATCAAATGCTAGTGGTCCTCGGGTCTCTTCCTTGGCCTCTTTTTTACTTTCTTTCTTTGTAATGTAACCCAATATAAAAGATTTTTCTCTAATCACTCCCAAATCCAAAGGCCCACACTAGGTTACTTTCCTAAATTTCACATAGTTACTTAACTACCTAATAAACATTTTTGAAGCTATACAATTTTGAACTATTATACTTGCTACAAAACTTTTGCCATCTAGACACTTGAGGAAGAATTACCTAAAATTGAACACATTTATAAGATTTTCTCTCAAAAAAAGAGGGGGAGTAGTTATTGAGCTTGAATAAAAGGGAAAAGAGAAAGGGAAATAGATTCTTAATCATTTAATCATTTTATTGTAAAAGTAATTATATTCATTGTGATATAATTGTCCTCAGTAAATCTTTGAGTTGTTTTACAATATATTAATTTCAGTTGAAATATGTTACACATTTTAAAACCTGTTACAATTAAAAAACAGTAATATTTTAACTCACTTTATCAATTAATTTACCATGTTTTTTCTCCATTTCCTTATGTTATTCTTAGTGATATAGGAAAAAATGGTAAGTATCTTAAGAGTATCTTTTCTACACATTATTTAGGAATCATCGGAGCCTAGGCTAAGTCTTACCTACTTTGTTAGCTGAATTTTTTTCTTGTTTATTTTTAATTATTATTATTATTATTTTTTTGAGATATATTCTTGCTCTGTTGGCTGGTCTAAAGTGTGGTGGTATCATCATAGCTCACTGCAGCCTCCAACTCCTGGGTTCAAGCGACCCTCCTGCCTCAGCCTCCCAAGTATCTGGGACTACAGATGCCTGGCACCATGGCAGGCTAACTTTTTTATTTTTTGTGAAACAGGGTATTGCTATTTTGCTCAGGCTGGTCTTGAACCCCTGGCCTCAAGCAATCTTCCTGCCTTAGCCTCCCAAAGTGCTTAGGATTACACATGTGAGCCACCACCACATCTGGCCTGTTAGCTGATTTTAAATTTATAATTTCCTTGTTCCTTACGCTGAATCTTTGTTACTCATATTACCCATTTTATTTTTGTTCTATCACTCTGTTTTCCCTCTAAACAATTTCCAGGAGAGAAAATACCATCTGTGATGTTAATTTTTGCCTCCCCAATATTCAGCAGCTGATATATAATTATTATACAAATGTTTTAAAAATAAAAAAAAATCCTATTTTTGTATGTTTCTGTAGCATTATCAATCTGCTAGACTTAGAGAAAATATCTGGGTTTAGTTGTTGTTATTGTTTTTTGCTCTTCTAAATTTTCCATCCACAAATATTCTCTTTTAATTTCATAAGTTCATTCTTTATAAACTATGCCATTAAGCAACACAGTTGCCTTTCCTTTAATAATTTCTGAAATGTTAGAATCAATCATTGGTAGTAGGTAACTAAGAGGCACACTTAGAAGCAAACTATTTAAGATTAAATGCACAAAAATCAAACATCTTTCATGATATTTCTATACATGAAATAAATGGTCACTCCACAAACAGCAGAAACCTGAGTTAAATTCCTGTCCTCATAAAAATTTCCCAAAGTTAAAAGTTTTATGTGAGCTCCCATAGAGGAGGGATCATTTATCTTTTCTAGTGGGGAGCATAATGGGGCAACTTGAAGCATCCATAAGAAAGGATCAATAAATACAGCTTCCAGAGGGACATCCTTGGAGAGGTGAGGAACACTTGTCACATCCCTTGAAAAATTCTGGCATCCAATGGGGTGGCAGACATTCTAGTCAGGTGGCCCACACATATGAACAAAAGAGAATGAGGGAAGGAGGTCCACAGGAGGAGCACACTGTTGATCCAATCACGACCACAGCTAAAGATTAAGTTAATATTGTTAGGTAGGAAGAACTATTAAAAACATACAACTTATTGTTAGATTTGCATATGCAGGGCCAATTGCTAATCATGTGTTTGAACTCAGATCTCATCAGCTTATTACAGTCTTTGCCAAATGTCAACAAAAGGGTATCCTATAAATATATATCAGCTGCCCATGCTCCCATTTGTTTATACAGATGTATTCCAATTCAATGTGCAAAAGGAAGCATTCCAAGATTTGCCAAGACTAGGCATACACAAGACTTACAGTTATAAAATTTATGGTTTCTCTGAGCTATCTGTCCCATAACCACTCCAGGCTTTATTTCTTCAGAAAGGATAAGGGCCAGAGCCAGTCTTAGGGATATCAGTGAGGGGCAATGCTCAGAGAAGAGGGTCATACTCAGAGAGGGAGGTGAGAGGATGCCAAATACAGACGCAGTTCAGTTCAAAGTTTGCTCAGTTCTGAACCAAGAAAAGAGATGGAAGTTTCTTCATACTTCTCATTTCCACTCCATTCATCAATCGCACCCTGAACCAGTTACTGAATCTGTAATCATTGTGTAGCAAATTGAGTGCAAGACTCCGTCTGTACCATGACTCAGAGGAGGGAAGAGCTTCTTCCGTCATCCAGCCCTAACTTCGCTATAGGAAGCTAAACAATGTGGATGAAGTGGGCAGAC
>NW_012136080.1:361928-363407 GCF_000956105.1 Propithecus coquereli
CTATGGCAGCTATAGCCTTATGAAATGTATGTCTTAAATAATAAGACTTGAAAGACAAAATTACTCCCTGATTTATAGTCTGCAGAATGCAAATATATTAGCTTGCATGAAAACAACATTAATCTTTTTGTACATCCCCTTCAGAGCTTTTGGATAACTAGGTGTATTATCAATGAGCAGTAATATTTTGAAAGTAATCTTTTCTTCTGAACAGTAGTTCTCAACAGTAGGCTTAAAATATTTAGTAAACTATGCTATAATCATATGTGCTGTCTTCCATGTTTTGTTGTGCCATTTATAGAGCATAGGCAGAGTAGATTTAGCGTAATTCATAAAGGCTCTAGGATTTTTGGAATGGTCAATGAGTAATGGCTTCAACTTAAAGTCACCAGCTGCATTAGCTCTTAACAAGAGAGTACCCTGCTCTTCTAAGATTCAAAGGGAGACACTGACTTCTCCTCTATACCTATGAAAGTCCTCATGGCGTCTTCTTCCAATAGAGGGCTGTCTGGTCTCCACTGAAAATCTATTGTTTAGTGTAGCCATCTTCATCAATTATCTTAGCTAGATCTTCTGAATAACTTGTTGCAGCTTCTATATCAGCATCTGCTGCTTCGCCTTGCACTTTTGTGTTATGGAGACAGTTTTTTCCTTAAATTTCATGAACCAACCTCTGATAACTTCAAACTTTTCTTCTGCAGCTTCATCACCTCTCTAAGCCTTCACAGAACTGAAGAGAGGTCTTTGCTCTGGATTAGGCTTTGGCTTAAGGGAATGTTGTGGTGTGTTTGGTCTTCTATCCAGATCACTAAAACTTTCTCCATATCAGCAATAAGGCTATTTTGCTTTCTTATTACTAATGTACTCATTGAAGTAGCATTTTTAATTTCTTTCAAGATGTGAGGTTTTTTGCATTCACAACTTGGCTAGCTGTTTGGTGTAAGGGGGACTTGAAGCCTATGTCGGTTTTTGACACTGCCTTCCTCGCTAAGCTTAATTACTGCCAGTTTTGATTGCCAGTTTTCAATGTGTGACTCTTCTTTTCACTTGAACACTTAGAGGCCATTGCAAGGTTATTAATTGGCCCAATTTCAATACTATCATATCTCAGGAAATAGGGAGGCCTGAGGAGAGGGAGAAATATGGGGAACAGCAAGTTGGTGAAGCAGTCAGAACACACACAACATGTATCGATTAAGTTTGCTATCTTAAATGGGTGTGGTTCATGGTGCCCCAAAACAATTACAATGTTACCATTAAAAATCACTGATCACAGATCACCATAACAGGTGTAATAATAAAGTTTAAAATATCTCAAGAATTATTAAGATGCGACTGAGAGACACAAAGTGAGCACATGCTATTGGAAAAATGGCACTGATAGACTTTCTCCACACAGGGGTTAGAGCATATTTTGCGTAGCAAAATCATTCTTTTGTAGTCATTTCTATACTTCTGGAGCCTTTAAAGAGGGCTGGG
>NW_012136080.1:374165-375152 GCF_000956105.1 Propithecus coquereli
TAGGGAGCAGTATGGCATATTACATGTGAGAACAGACAAACAGCTGAGAATGCATCATGGCTATGCCACTTACTAGCTGTGTGCCTTTGGATAATTCATTTCAAATTTATAAGGTGAATTTATCTATAAACTAAATTCAAAAATATATATCTTGTGGGGTTGCTGTCATATTGAGCGCTATAAAATATGATACATATATACATCGCATATTAATCATTGTTTGCTGCATGAACACATATATACACTTATATATCTATGTCCATATATCTAATCCATAGTATTATCTCCCTATTATCTAGCTATCTTCCTGTAATATATGTCCTCTATCATTCAAAAATATATACAGTTTATCAAATCCGTTTGATACAAGTGAAGATAAACTTGAAAAGGGAGAATTAGGCTAAAATTGTGTGGTGCACATACCTTGATTTGACCTGGGCATGTGCTTTCTTTTCACATAAATAAACTGGCATGACATAGTGGTAACAGTTGCGTCATCCTGTCTTGGATGCACACTGAAGCCACTGAACTGTAATACAAGTTAAAACTGCTTTTGTGAGCACTCTCTGTTATTAATACTAACATTATCAGGTGTATACCCTTAATACTCCAAATTATATGTATCCAATTACATCTTTAGAGAAAGTTTATTATCAAGGCAGTATAGTAATGACTGTTAAATTTGTTGAAGACATATTGTTATTTTTTTTATTCTCCTGTCCCTTCAGAAGTTTAGGTTTGCAAACTCAGCAAACTCTATTTCTCTCAGGCTATTTTGCCACACTGTGAATAGCAACTATTTAATTATGGTCTCGGAATCTGAATAGTAAGACTTCACCGAGACATGGTAACCATTTAAGTGTACAAAGACGGCATATAAAACCATCTAATTTGAAGATTTCTAGATTATGTTCTGTACTTTTTAAACTCCTGCCACTAAAAGTGTCTTGTTATTACATACGACCAACAATTTGCTTATCTAGAATT
>NW_012136080.1:375202-376463 GCF_000956105.1 Propithecus coquereli
GTGGGAAACGGTGAAACGGGCTGTGTTTCTATTAGATATTTCCACAAGCAGGTACACTGATGTCTCAGCTCTAAAAATAAGTCAGCATTGGCGGAGTTAATTTTCTTAGGTTCATCCAGTGCAAATCCCTATTCTATAGCGTCTGACATGGCAGCTCATGCATTCCATTACAGGCCTCTTAAGAAAATCAGCTTTATTAACTAAGTACTAAAAATAGTTTATAATACAGAGCTAACAAGAAATACACAGTACAGCTGTGTTTTTCTTGAACCATTTCGGAGGCTCTCCAGAATCAATTATCACTAGTAGTATATTGTGTCTTATAAGTTCTATGGAAAGGTCAGGTTAAATTAATTAACTTTAAATAACTACCAAAGTCTGTGTGACACCACTGTCATCCTTCTAATCTAACACGTTTCTGGGAATGTGCGTGCTCTGTAGAATCACAGACTCAGAGAATGGGTCATGTATTGAGGGCATTTGTTCTTGAATTGATTTCCTTAGTGGATCAAAATTCCGGGCCACTGTGCTTTTGAGACTCTACTTCAGGCTATAATGGATGTTTAGGTACGGTGTTTGCTGGCTTGATGATCCGTTTCATACAGAGTCAAAGCCAGATCGTTATTAAAATGCCTATTCCTATGTAAACAGAAAGAGCATCCAAAATGACCTCGTTTATCGAATGTGAATGTTCTGCTGTTCCACATGGTAAGCATTGCCTTCTTGCTGTACGGGTCACTTAGGGCAGGAGAATAAACCTGATCTCACGGTCCTTAAAACCCTCCAGGAGTTCACAGTCATGGGGTTTTTACTGCAAATGCAAATGGATCATAGAAATTAAACTGAGCTTTAATTGTGTTAACAGTTGCTCTTAATCCTTCCTTGGAATGGGGAAAGTGTGGAAAGAAATGCTTCTCTGGTTAATGGGCGAAGGCATAATGTAAACAATGATTCTTTGGAAGATTAGTGATCCTAAAGAAAGCAATTAGACGGAGAAAGAACATTTAGGCAGAAGCTAATGCTTAGTAGCTTGCAGCAGGGTAAAGCTGTGCAGAATTTTATTTCCACATTAGATGGAATCCTTTCAAAGCTTTGGTACTACAAAACAGGAAAATTGAGTTTTGGATAATTCCAAATGATAAAAAAATTTACAAAGTAAGATAAAACTTGTCCTAACTCCTGTGCTATTTTCTACCTGTGAATTCATTGTGGGAAAACTATTTTGTTCTTCATATATACCCAGCACTGAGCACAAGGCCTA
>NW_012136080.1:388919-390208 GCF_000956105.1 Propithecus coquereli
TTTAATTACTGTTAGATGAATTAACAAACAAACATAGCAGGTCAGCATTTTATAGCTATATTCAACAATGATACACATACATTCGCACACGTTTAATTTCTGTGTAATAACTTCACTGTGTCCAGCAGTTGAAACCAAGAATTGTACCATAAAGTCTTAGCTTATAAGCACATTAAAATGTTGGGTCCAATAATATATAAAAATATTTGTCTCTGAACAGATGACCAGAAAGAAAATTGGAGGAAGAAGTTCCTTATTAAGGATAATGTATGTCAAGAAGATGCCTTGTTTGGTCCCAGTAAAATGATAATCAGAAGTGGGAAGGTGAACGTTGAAACAAGTGTTTGTAGTAGAAATGAGACCCTTCCTTGCAGTAGCTATATACTCACTGTCTACTATTATTTCCTCATCTATAAAAGTGTAGGATTAGGCTGGGCATGGTGGCCCATACCTATAATCCCAGCACTTTACTTTGGGAGGCTGAGGTAGGAGGATCACTTGAGGCCAGGAGTTTGAGATCAGCCTGAGCAACATAGTGAGATCTTGTCTCTACAAAAAAAATTTTAAAAATTAGCTGGGTGTGGTTGTGTGTGCCTGTAGTCATAGTTACTCAGAGGCTGAGGCAGGAGAATTTTGTGAGTCCAGGAATTTGAGGTTACAGTGATCTATGATTGTGCCACTGCACTTCAGCCTGGGCAATACTCTTTTTGTTTTCTTTTTTTTTTATCCAAAAGTCACTATGTAAACTGATGGACAACACTCTCTCTATATATATAGAATGGTCATGAGCAGAAGTCTTATGGTCTGAGGGTCAAATTTTGCCTGCTTCCTATTTTATAAATAAATTCCTAGTAGTACACAGTTATGCTCATTTGTATATGGGTTGTCTATAGATGCTTTCACTACAACAGCAGAGGTAGGAAGTTACAACAGAGACTGCATTGTATTATACATAACCTTAAAATACTCTCTGGCTCTATAGAAAAAGCTTGCCAACTGCTGATCACGAAAGTCAAAAGAAAAAATGTACATTTCTTAACATAGAGACTAGCAAATAGTAAATCTTCATACATATATTTTAATTGCACTACTATTGCAGGCCAGTTTTGTGCTAGATTCAGTTTATTGTTTAGGGCTATCCTGTTCAATATGGTGGCCACTAGCCACATTAGATTTATTTAAATTTACATCTAAATTACAGGCAAACAAAATTTAAAGTTCAGTTTCCGAGGTGCACTAGCCACATTTTAAGTGTTCAAAAGTCACATCTGGCTCAGGCTGCTGTGTCG
>NW_012136080.1:390333-391880 GCF_000956105.1 Propithecus coquereli
TAACTATGTATTAGGGAGGTTGGTAATAGAATACCCATGTCTGTCTCTGTAGAGGATTTTGAGTTCCATCCTAATGTACTATTTGACATTGTACCTCCGCCCGTCAAAATATACGAACCCATTAGCACTGAAAAGATAGTCTGTAAATGAAACAAGAAAGTGATCTCTTTCTGTTGGCTTAATCTATGTGCTAATGAGTTTGTATAATGTTTTTTCTGGGTCCCTCAAAACATTGTTATGCAGCACACAACTTTTGTAGGAGGGAAAACAGGCACTTTACATTTAAAAAAAAATAATAAACTCCAAGTGAAATAGAGACAAAATGAATGTTGTTTTTTTCCATAATTTCTGCCAGCTGATGCTGCAACATTATTATGTTCTATATTTTAGGCAATCTATAGAATATGAGAGAGCATAAAATTTCACCTCTGAAGATAGGGTCTAATTCAGGAAGACACAATTTGCCTCAAGTGTCCATGTAACAGATGGATAACATGTCCACAATGCAAGAAGAATGCAGTCAAAGAAAGTATTACTGTCATTAAGAAAACTGTGCTCTCTTCAGGTAAAAACATACTATCTTATACTAACCTATTTACATGCTAGAAAATAGTTTTTACTTTCCATCTGATTTTCATGTGTGAAATAATATGCTTTACTTTGCCATGACACTTTCAAGTATATATTTTTAAATTAATGGCAGTATTTTAAAAACTACTTAAATAGTAAAAAATGAGCAGTAGGTTTGCCAAGCAATCCCTGAAAAGGGAAACAAGGTGTATTTAAAAGAAATGGTAAGAAGAAGAAAAATGAAGAGGAAGAGAATAAGGAACAAGTATATTGTTAATATACTGAAGTGACAACAATGTACTGAAGACTTTTTTTAAAGGAGCATGAAAAATTAGTGTGCGTACCACAGGATTCTAATGTCCAGTAAAAGAATTGTTGCTACTATTCCTTTCCTGTTAGTGTTTGTTTCTCCTGTGTTGAATCCTATGTGATATGGAACAGATACATACCAAAGCGACTTTTGTCCCAATAATTATTTACTGAAGACATAACTGTCCTCATCTGTTGACGATT
This sequence comes from Propithecus coquereli, assembly GCF_000956105.1. Lineage (NCBI taxonomy): Eukaryota > Metazoa > Chordata > Mammalia > Primates > Indriidae > Propithecus > Propithecus coquereli. Next base: position 391,417 of record NW_012136080.1, read on the forward strand.
ACCATAAAAGCCATCATCTCATGTGTTATAAATTTCCACCATAAGAATTCTAAGATTTTTATGTTAACTGTACACATTTTGACATAATTTTAGTTATTACAATGTAAGATTTGAACATCTTTGATCCCATTGATTTTTGAGTGACAGGTATATCACTTTGACCTATTTCTTTTCTTTATTGTAAATCAAGTAAGACACATAATAATAAATTATGACATTGTTTCTTGTGTAAACATAAACTTTTTAGTCCTATATATTGGTCCTTCCGTGGGATGTGAGTCTTCACAGGCTAATTATATTTTACAGTGTTCTTGCTCACTTTTAATTCCCTTGACTCCTATCTTAAATAGTTTATAGAATACTTTTGAAATTAGCTCCTTGGAATTTACTTTCAGTTGTTTGAAGAGTGTATTCTTGTTTTGCCTACTTAATAATATCTTAAGCTATTGAGGAGGAAGTCTAAT
>NW_012136080.1:391930-392968 GCF_000956105.1 Propithecus coquereli
GAGAGAAAATCTTTTATCAAAAATTATCATCAACCACAATTATGGAGTAATTTCAAAGTCTATTTCTAAATTCAGTTTTTCTTAAAGAAAATACGTGGTTCAAAATGCTATCTTAATCAAATTAAATCTTTCACGAAGATGCATAGATCCAATAGGAGATGCAACCATTTACTAGATTACTAAATCATGATACACATTCATTCCTTCACACATTGACTTTTTCAACAATTATTTATTGAGTACCTACTACATGCCAGGCACTGTTCAAAACTATGGGGATAGAGCAATGAATACAACAAAGTTACTGCCCTCAAGGAGCTTACACTTTAGTGGATTGAGCAGACAATAAACACACGTTTACATTTTCAGTAATATTTCCGGCAGTAAGTAGTAAGTGCTATAGCGAAAAGTTAAGCAGTGTCTAAAAGGTCAGTAGTGCCAGGATGGGGTGCTGTGTGGTTAGGGTGTGATGATAAAAGATCTTCACTTTGACAGGGTGACATTAGAGAAGACATCTGAAGAAAGTGTGAGAGAGAGAGAGAGACTTATAAATCTAGTGGGGAAGAATGTTCTAGTGGAGGGAGCAGCATTTACAAAGGACCTGGCACATGAGCATGGCCAGGATTGCTAGAATAGAGCAAGCAAGAGAATTGTCCTAAGAGATGAGGTCACGGAGTCAGGGATTCAGGCAGATTACCTGAGGTCCTGAAAGCAGCAGTTACCCTGCTTGTGAGAACAAGCCATGGATTTTCACCAGAGAAGTGACATGATCCATTTTACATTTAAAAATATCCTTTTGGCTACTCTTTAGAGAATAAATAAGGATAGTGAGAGTGCAACCAGAAAGACCTGTTAGGAGATGAGAGATGTGGCTTAGGCAAGAGTGATGATGATAGAGAAATGAGATCTGGTCAGATTCCGAATGTAAAATGCAAAAGAAAAGACATAAGGATTACTACAAGTAGTAATGTACTGGAAAATGCTAACAGCCAGCTCACAGGGGGAAGTGTGGTGTATATATAAATATATATATACATG
>NW_012136080.1:405443-406900 GCF_000956105.1 Propithecus coquereli
GCAGTATTTTTTAATACCTGATTTATAAAATCAAAATAAAACTTTTTTCTACATGTCCTACTATTTGTTGAAATAATAATGTGTATATTTATACATACACATACTAATGTTATAAACAGATAGACATTATTAAAGTATACCAGCATATTTATAAATTTACATGATAATATAATCCAGTATTGTTTCCTAAGCTAGTGTTCAATCACGTGCACAATGATGTAAATGTTGTGAGTGTCCTTTGCATTGTTACAGCATCTGTTAACATGAACAGGATAAATTATAGCTCTATGCTTCAAATAAAATATTTATATTTGCATTTAATCTTTTGGTTGCACTGAGGTAGTAAAGAGTATACATTTCAATAAAGTGACTAGGTCAAGTATGTGTTGCTTGAATTTCAGGTTTCCTGGTATTAAGCAAAATACTTTTAATGGGAATGAAATTCAGTCTGTGTAAATAAAAGCTCAAGTTCTTCCACAAAGTAAGTTCCTGAGGCTGTAAGACCATTTGTAATAATTTCACAGTTTACCCAGCAGTGTTCAGCTCTCTTCTCTCCCAAAGCAATTTCTTGATAAAGACACACTGAATGATTTTTAAGGAATTATTTTGTAATAATCAAGAATGCACATTAATGACATTGTTAAAGAAGATCTGCAAGTTCTGCTTCAGTGAACTGATAACAGTGTTTGTGACTAACATACTGCCTCCCCCTGGACCCATTCAAAATGCCTTAATAATAACATAGTTTTTAAGAAAGGTAAATGACTTCGTTAAATTGTTTAACAAGGATTTTTTTTCCTTCCACAGATGATGCAAAAGCAAATTTAAGTCAGATAAATCACTCTGTCTGATAAATCACAAATTCTAAACGAAACTAGCATGGAATGAGTTTTTGAGGTTGCACTATGTATTGATTCCATCTATTTATAAGTTTGTATAGCAGATTCATGACATTTCTTAAAGACTCCGGAAGCCCATAATGTGGAGCAAATGCACTAATTACTTGTAGTTCTATTATGGCCTAATCTTATAAATAATGACTTGAAGAAAAACAACCATATTATACCACATGAAAGTAGGTATGGCAAGTGGTATTTTTTTTTTTTATCTTAAGATTAAAAAAATTGCCTTCCCCCACTTCATAGTGTATTTGCTGCAAAAGTGAAGAAAAGTATTGCTTCAAAGGTAGGTTGGCTGCTCTGGGCCATTACAATCACACTAACAATGTTTGACTATTTGGTCAGTAGCACTATAAACTCTAAAGGCCTCATTTCACACACCACTTGTATTTACTTGACCTACATTTCTGAGTTATTGGCATAATAAAGAATGATATTTTACGAGGACATATTTAGGCTTGAATACTAAACCTCTTAGTAAGAAGATACTTTGAATAAAATTAAACAAGATGACAGAAAAGAATAAATTATGGAATGGAAAGCTTTATGGTTATCTTC
>NW_012136080.1:408088-409097 GCF_000956105.1 Propithecus coquereli
AAATGAATGAGGCAAATTATAAAATCAAGAAATAAAATAGATCAAACTATCAGTATATAGTGTTATATTTTCAAGTGACACTTCTAATCCAATATCACTAAATTATTTTGCTTAGATATGAACTCTAATGTTTTAGCAACATGATTTTATGCTACTGGCCTCTGGATTTTGAGGACAGTGAACTTTAAATATTTATGTGTGTATTTTCAAATATCTATACCCTTTTATAAGCATATTATTTGCATATATTTTCACATATTTGTACACAAAGGAGGTCAAATCAGAGAAGGAAGGGAAAGTGGACTTTTCAGACTAAATTGAGTGGAGTGAGATGTAGGATGACATTAGTCTACCTTCATCAGGCTCCAGAAGTCCTGGAAACAACTGAGACCACTTGTAATTGAGCTAACAGTCTGATTTCAAGTTAGGTGCATCTGAAGTCATTAGAGCTGTTGGCACAACAGTCTCAGATCTATAGCAGCAAATGTAACAGGACCCACGCAAACAGGAAAAGGGCTTTCATGAGGAGCCTTGGGGGAAGCTAGCTGCTTGCCTGGACATCTTCATCTTGGTTGCAGGATGATGACCTGTCAGGTCTGTTGGTTCCTTCTAATTTAATTAGCTTTCTTTAGCATAAGTTTTTATACTGGAATCCCATACATATAATAATAATATGAGAAGAACTCCTCACCTAAATGTGCTACATGGTGTGGCAATTGTGGGAGTTACCTGCAGCCTCCTTATTAATGTTTTGGCAAATCCATGGTCAGGGTTGACAAAGGAAAACATTTTTTCCAATTTCTGTTACTTGTTTTCCATTCTCATAATCTTAGTGTGATATGAGACTATCAAATTGGTTCATATTCCATGCTGATTCATATCACTTTGATCATTTTTTCAGTATCAAAGCTGTTGTACTTACTGCATAGTTTTTAAGGTTTTAACCTGAGCTTGATAAAAAGTAGAAATATCCTGCCTCTAGTACTCAGAATTCATCAAGGATGCTTCA
>NW_012136080.1:423747-424702 GCF_000956105.1 Propithecus coquereli
TATTTTAAGAATATTGCCTTGCATTTGTTCAATTGGTCTTTACTGAACACCTGTGAACTAATTGCTCTTTATTTGTCTTCTCAGAGGTTTAGGGACAAGAGGAAAAACAGGTCAACTAGTTAGGAATATACAGCAATAATTCAGAAAAAGGTGATGGTAGCTTGGTCTGGGTGGCAATGGTACAAGAAATGTATGGCCAAATTCTGAATTAATTCTGAATGTGGAGCCAACAGAATTTCTAAAGAATTATATGAAAGAAAAAGAAAAGATGGGAAATCCCAAGATGTCTGGTAGCTGAAAGGTTAGGAAAGGCTGTAATTACAACAGATTTTGAAAAGAAAATCAAGATTTGCACATTTTACATGTTAATTCTGAAATGTTTGTTGATATTCAAATGGAGATGCCCTGAGGTAAGTAAGTTTGAAATTTTAAACTTAAAGACGGAGTTCAGAAAGAAGAAAAAAACATTGGGAATACTACTTAAAACCAAGGGACTGACCAGATGAGATTACAGAAGGAGTGAATGCACACAGAAAAGTAGAGGGGTGGACATAATCCTGGACACTCCAGGGTCTAAATTTCAGTTGTTGAAATAGACCCAGCAAAGAAGCTTGTGAAGAAATGGTCAGTGAGTAAACTGAATAAACATCATGGTATTTATGGTTATGACCATAATCCATTATTATAAAGTTTCAGGCGTGAATTAGTTCAACTCATAACCCTTAAAGTGTATCTACATTCAGTAGAAGTTTACGTAAGTTATTACTTTAAGTTTACTTTAAAAAACAGGTTCTCATTCTGTATCTATTAGCACAAATGGTTAAGAAAAAAATGGGGAGAAAGAGTAAACAGTGATTCTTCAAGTAGAAGGACTGCAGGTCTATGCTTGTAAACATTTCATTTGGATGATCTTTTCTGATAAATATGGAAAGGAAGAAAACTAGAAACTGCACTT
>NW_012136080.1:424752-426989 GCF_000956105.1 Propithecus coquereli
TTCCAAGTTTTTCGTTTTCTTTTCTTTCTTAATTTTTGATATTTTTCAAATCAAACTGTCTGAAATTATTTCCCCATTTCAGCAGGATGCGGAGCGTGACATCCTCCGTGTCCCAGGGAAGTATGGCATACATAATGCATGAGTCTTTGGGAAGATCTGAGCCTTTGAATATACAATTACACTTTGGGCTTAAAATGGAAAGTGCCATGTTTGGAAGCAACTTGAAGTTTCCCAAAATATTTGTTTGCAGTTCTAATTTCAATAATTAACATAGGGATTAAAACACGTTTCTTATCTTTCAATTCCAGCAGTGAGGTCAGCACCTCATAGCTACAGGGGAAAAAAATGCCTCTAGATCTTCCCAATAAAGCCAGCAAAAATGTTGTTTCAGCGGCAAACCCTTTGCAGGGAGGAGAGCTCTGCAGGTTGTTGAATTGATGGGCCTGCACCTTAATGTGGTGTGAGACATACTGTTTTCTCTCTTTTTCCTGAATGCTCTATTCCATGGGCGTCTGACAACAGCAAAGAGAGGAGATGCAGAATGTTCTTTTCATCTATATGACCATAAAAACTGGACAGCTTTTGTTCTCCCTTTTTTGTTTTTAGTCTTTTTCTATTTCTTTCTTTTCAAACCCTACTACTTCTGAGAAGAGATAAATCCACACATGCATAACCCCAGACTCCAACTTCTGGGCCTCCACAGGCTCCTTTTGCTCCAAGCTTTCTTCCTGAAGCAGAAGTAAATCTGCAAACAGGGTATTAAGTGTAGTTTTGCTGAGGGAAGTTCTTTCAGCTTTTGCAATCCCCTGGAGCAGAAAGGCTCAGTAGCTGTTTTTCAGTTTTCATCTCTTACCTGTGTTTCCTTACTATTTACAGAAATAATAAATTTTATTTCCAGGTGGCATTGCTACTTGAAAGAATCCCTTCCTCAAACCTCAGATACGAAAGCTGAGTTTTATCTTCTCTCCCACCCCTCATTATATGTAGGGGGAGGATAGCTGTGATGTCTGCTATTCTGGCTTTGTAATATCAAATCAGTCCCTTTAGATCTCTTGAGATGAAGTAGTGGGATATACTATCAAGGAAAACAGGAACCATCTGGCATTTACAGATTGGCCCTGTTATCACATTGGTTGTCCTATGGAGTGAGCATCATGGAGTTGCACCATGGCAGAAAGTTAAAGTAATGATGCAATCCATGAAGTCCAACTAAATGGAGGAGTTACAGGCAGAACTTAGTAGGACTATGAAATTTGGGACATGTATATCCACCCACCTATGTTGTCTTAGTCCATTCAGGCTGCTATAACAAAAATATCATAAACTGAGTAGCTTATAAACAACAAACATATATTTTTCACAATTCTGGAGGCTGGGAAGTCCAAGATTAATGGGCCAGTAGATACAGTGTCTGGTGAGGTCCCGTTCCTCATACTTGGTGGCTTTTCTCCGTATCGTCACATGGTGGAAGAAACAAACAAGCTCTCTGGTGCCTCTTTTATTAGGGCTCTAATAATATTCATGAGGGCTCTCCCCTCAGGACCTAATCACCTCCTAAATATCCTACCTCTTAATACTATCACATTGGGAATTAGTTTCAACATATGAATTTTGGGGGACACATTCAGACCATACCACATGTGAATATTTTAATTTGACCAGAAGTTCTACTGTGCCTATAATCCTTCCTTGGTGGCTGATGTTAGAACATTTGAAGCTACCTCCTTACCTTAACTCCTTCTGGGTTTCATTTTGATTTTATGACCTTGAATGTTTCTAAGGTCTCTGAGATAGTCTTTGTATTCTATTTCTAGGTTTCCTTTGAAATTATGTTCTAAGGACATTGCCTTGAATTTGTTCCATGGCTATTTATTAAGTGCCTATGTGATGGTTGTTCTTCAGCATCCCTCAGATCCATTTCTATCCTCCTCTATTCGGCTCTGTGCCTCAGGAAGCTGACCCCCATCCTGAATTTCTGGGCTCCATTGACCTCCGTCTTCCATTGACTTTGGCCAATTAACAGCATTACCAAGATTGTCAAGGACAGGAAACAATAGAAGTGAGGGCATACACCCCTGTTCCCCCCGCCCCCATGTAGGCTGTGTCACTGGGGCCATTTTCTTTTCCTCCAGGACTGCAACCCCTCCCCTGTGGCTTTAGCGCTCACTGTGCTCCGGTACTCCTTTAGACTCACAAATTTTTTCTTGGGGCCTCAGAATTATAAAGACTTCCCATGG
>NW_012136080.1:427039-428804 GCF_000956105.1 Propithecus coquereli
CCTTCAGGAATGGCAAGGTTTTTCTGAAGAAGTGTGAGTAACCTCTTTTTCATATAGCTGCTAGAACTAGTCTGTCATGTCTATCTCACTGGCCCTGATTGTGTGTGCCAAGGTACCAAGGGAAGGCCATGTACTGGTTGGCATAGAGTGGATTACCTCAACCAACCACTGTGTGAGAGAGATGGCATTGCCTTGATTGAGTTACACAATGCAGATCCTACCCCCAAATTCCCACAATTCATAAAATTGGAAAAGGAATGGGTCTGGGGGAGACATCCCTAGTAGTCACTGCATTTTCCTGTTCCACTGAAGCCATATCCACCTATGGCTATTGGAAGGCTTCTTCCATCACACGCCACCTGGCTTTCCCAGCTACAGTTTGCAAAACAATGCTGCCTCTGATTGGTGCTTTAATGCTCAACTGATTAAAATCAATTATAAGTTGGTCAAATTATCCCCCATACACATTTTAATTAGCTGCATTTATCTAAATTTCTACTCTACACATAAGAGAGAGCTTACCCATTTTCAAGGTCATATTAGAATGTCATCAGAGTATAGCATGTTGTATGATATGAATGATAGCAATAGATAACTGAGTGTTTATGAGCAACAAAAGAAAAAATTGCCCCTGAAGAGAAAGATTTCACTAACTTCTGAATGCAGCAAAATGGTAATTATTCTGAATTTTCCAGTTTATGATGACAGACTGTATTGATACAGTTGAAACACCTGTACTATATGACAAATAAAATAGACCTATTTTGAAAGCTGTCTGTTCCTTTGGCTTCCCAGATGCACCAAAGATGAAGCAGGAGGCTGTCCTGGGAACAAACTAGTGAATTGGCCAAGCTCATTGGCTTGACTGGATGGACGAAAATATTTTTTTTGACCTTGAACTTATTAGGGTTTAAACTGTGCTTTGCTCCTTGCTGTATATTTTAAGCATTGCAAGGTATGGACATATCTTCATCAAACCTTTACCATAAATTTCAGCCATAAAAATAAGCACTGGTAGATGTTCCCAGAGACTAAAAGAAATCAGGACAACTAAATGAGAGTCTGACATTGAATCTAAATGGATGTTATTACATTCTGCCCCTTTTCATTTGGTTTGACAGGAATCTCCAAGTAGAGACTCTGAGTGGAGTTGCTATGGACAGATGTTCAGATTCCCTCAGCCTGGCCTTCCCTGGAGCAGCAGAAAGCCTTTGCGATGGAACTGCTCGGGTACCAGTGGCTGAGATTAATATATGATTTCTGAGGCAGAAGTTAGAATGTTTGTAGGCCTGGCTTTGAAAACTATTAATAAGATTTTATTAAATCTGACGATGGAAATGTTAAATATAATACAGTCAGGATGCTCGATCTGTTCCCATTCCCAGGAGGACTTTGATGTTGGCAGTGTCAATGTCTCCCTTTTTAATTGATGTTGATGTGGGGACATCTGTACTTATCCAACGGATGAAAGAGACCAGGAATTAATAAGGGGAATAATAAACCTATAAAGGCAGGCAACATTGTGAGTTTTTAAATATTTAGCTTGCTTAGTAAACATATTAATTAATCTGTAGACGTATAGTTTATATCAGGACTGTCGAACTACCGCCTGCAGGCCAAATCCCTGTGACCACCTGTCTTTGCAAATAAAATTTAATTGGAAGAGAGTCCCACCCATTTGTTTACAGATTGCTGTTTTTGCACTGCAAGGACAGAGTTGAGTAGTTATGACAGGAATCATGTCACCACAAAGCCTAAACCATTA
>NW_012136080.1:432884-435333 GCF_000956105.1 Propithecus coquereli
CAAGTAGAAGGACTGCAGGTCTATGCTTGTAAACATTTCATTTGGATGATCTTTTCTGATAAATATGGAAAGGAAGAAAACTAGAAACTGCACTTTCAATGGATTGTGATTAATGCAGTAATTCTAACTTTCTATGGAAATAGAAAAGCAATGAAATCCAAACTCACAGGATTAAAACACTAGAAATGCTAAGGAAAACCTTAGTTCTACAGAAGAGGGCAAATGATATAGAGTGTGTAGCACCTTATTTCCATGAACAGATGCAACTTGTGTGCAGTCTGTGGAGAGTGTGCATCTTGTCACACACCACACAGTGATTAATTCCCTGGGTGGTCCAGGTGCAATCTCAGCTTGAGCAGGCAATCTTGGATGCTGAAGAGTACAATCTCTTATCAACTAAAAAATTCTTAAGGGAAAGGAAACAAATTATTCTGAGACGGTATGTAAGGACTAGATTGCAAGCAAATTCTCAGAGAAAGTAACAATATGCTAAGTTACTTTCAGAGATAGGTATGGGAATGAGTGTGGGGAGAGCTAAATGTACCTGTTGATAACAACATTGCCGATTTATTAAAAGACTGAGAAGCCACGGAGAAAGTCCAAGTCAGAACGCTGGTGGAGTCTGGATATGGGTAAGAATCATGGTGTCTCCAACAGTTGTGGTATTGAGAGGATTTACCTCTGAAACAAAGTGGATATTACATGTATCCAATACCACTTTCCTAAACGTTTTCTGCTATCCTCTGTATCTCACTCCACTCACGTGGAGTAAGTTGCCAAGTGAGTGGCCAAAGCATGATTTTATGAGGATATAAGATACATAGAGTTAAAAAATTAGAACATTAGCTTGAAAAAAAATATGGCAAAATGTCTAAAGCTCACTGATGCTACACAGCTTTAGTTTCATTTTCTGCTTGGTCTTCAAGGGTCAGATGTACTGCACAGAGGCAGTGGTCTCTGCTGTTTTGGCCCCAGTATATAGGGAAAGAAGACAGTCGAATCAGGCTGTGAAGGAGGGGAAAGGATAGATGTGAGTGCCAGCCGGTCAGTCTTCCCGGCACAGAGTAGGTACTTAATGTTTGTTGGATGAATTTACAAATCAGATTAATGAAGAAATTACAGTTTTCAATTTACTGCTCAAAGCTATTATCATTTCTTAGCTCTTACCCAATAACATTAATTAATTTACTCAGTTATTATTTAATTTATCCCATTAATAGGTCAGTTAATCTATCAGTCAACAAATATTTATTTGCTGCCTATTACATGCTAAATGTTATGCCAGATTCAGGGAATAGAAATAGAAAAGTCAAGTCATGAATAAAAGTATTCTTGGCAATTCAAAGAGGCAGATAAGAAATAATAAGTTCTAACAAAAAAGATCTGATACAGGTACAGCAAAAGCTTGGAAGAGCAGGCCTGGGTACAAAATTCCAGGGCCCAGTGTAAAACAAAATTCATGGTCTCTTGTTTGAAAATCATTAAGAATTTCGAGATGGCTATGAAAGAGCATTAAACCAAGTGTAAGGCCCTGTGCTACTGCTGAGGTTGCACACCCATGAAGCTAAACCTGCAAAGGAGAATTATCTGATTATTTCTGTGAAGGATGTTTTTGGAAAGGTTTTTCGAATAAGTGGTATATGAGCTCCTTTTTGAGAGATGAAGTTTGCTTGGCAAAGCAAGGTTGGTATTGAATGTAAATAAATAGAAATTGAAGTTTTAAAATTCCTTTTCAACTGGTAAAAGGCAAATATTATGGCCAGGAAATGGTAATTGGTTCAGAAGTTGATTACAGGAGGACAAAGGAGTGGCCAGACTTGAGAATTAAGAAGTAGATAAGAAGCACATCATGACTGCCCTTTCGACCATGCTAAGAAACATGCATAAATATCACAGTCATAATATATTTCTTGTATTTATTTTATTGAGGTTTAATTTACCTGAAATGCACAACTCTTAAGTACATCTTAATGACATTTTATATTTTTAATCACCACCTATATAAAGGTATAGAATATTTTATCACCCTAGAATGTCCCATTGTGTTTCTTTTCAGTCAATAGCCCAATCGCTTTTCTGATTTCTATCACTGCACATTCGTTTTGCCTTCCTCGAACTTCATATGAATGAAATTATGTAGTATATGCTCTTGTTTGTACTTTATATTTTAATGAATAACTTTGCAGTTAATCTTCATAGTAATCCTATGAGGAAATTTTTTTTGGCCCTACTTTTTACAGATGAGAAAATTAACACTCATAGTTGTAAAATGACGTGTCAAGTAATGTCATGGTTATGAAGCAATAAAATTGAGGGTCAAACTTCATTCTTCCAACTTTAAATTAATTTCTCCTCCATATTTCTTTTTCCTAGTTCACTCTTTCTTTTGTCCCCTCCATTTGTTTTCACTGCTGCCTACTTGGGCATTTATAATGTGACAAAGTGACAT
>NW_012136080.1:447738-449829 GCF_000956105.1 Propithecus coquereli
TCCTACATATTTTGATATGTTTTATTTCCATTTTTGTTGCTAAATTTTTAAAAATTCCTTCTTAATTTCTTCATTGACCCATTGTTCAGGAGTATGTTGTTTACTTTTGATGTATATGGGTATTTTATAATGTTCCTCTTATCATTGATTTCTAATTTTATTCCATTGTGGCCAGAAAAAATACTTGATATGGTTTTTACTTTTTTGAATTTGGTGATACTTGTTTTGTGGCCTAAGATACGGCCTATTTTGGAGAATGTTCCATGTGCTGATGAAAAGAATGCATATTGTGCAACTGGTTGTTCTTAGGAATTATGCAAAATCTACTCCGCCTTTGCTTTATACATATAGCAACAAAGCCAGAATAACAGCACATCTGTTTATATCATGATTTACTGAACATTTTAAGCCCAATGTTGAAACCTACTGCTCAGAAAAATGAGGCCTTTTAAAATATTACTGCCCATTGACAATGCATCTGGTCAACCAAGATTGCTGATGAAGATATACAAGAGGATTAATGTTGTTTTCATAACTGCTAAGACAACACCCATTCTGCAGGCCATGGCTTAAGGAGTAATCATGACTTTCAAGTCTTATTGAACAAATACATTTTGTAAGGCTATGGCTGGTGGATGGATTTGGACAAAGTAAATTAAAAGCCTTCTGTAAGGGATTCTCCATTCTAGATGCCATTAATAATATTTGTGATTCATAGGAGGAGTTAAAAATATAAACATTATCAAGGATTTCAAAGAAATTGATTCTAAACCTCATGAATGACTTTGAGGGCTTCAAGACTTCAGTGGAGTAAGTAACTGTGGATGTGGTGGAAATAACAAGAGTACTAGAATTATTAAGGTTATCAAGTATAGAATGTCTGATTTCCATAAGTACTAAGTTTGACAGTATATGTCTGACATTTCACTTTGACACTTCTCGTATTTTTTTTCATTGTGAAGGTACATTATCATTCTTTCAAAAACATGGTTTGTCTTGTGATTATCTTTCAAAAAAATTTTTAAGAGCAATTTTTGTGAAAACATAGATAAGTCAAAAATTCATGTTGCTTTTGAATATGAGTTCTGTTGTGGAACCAGTGCAGCATAGGCACCTCAGAATATCAACGAAGTGTTTGGGATGGATGTGGCTAATGAATGCACAGATGACGATGGTTTGAAAAGTTCCATTCAAGTGATTTTAAGCTATGTGGGTGACCTGAGACCAAGGTGGTGATGAGCTGAAAGCTATAGTGGAAGCAAATCCTTCTCAACATACGTGTGAATTAGCAGCAAGGTTTGACATTACTATTCCAACAATATTGGAGCATTTGAAACAAATGGGCAAAGTAGAGAAGCTGGATGGGTACTATATGAATTAAGTGAGCATCAGAAGAGAAATCATCTCAAAGTTTGCCTTTCTTTGCTGTCACAACATAAAGGCAAACTATTTCTACACTGTATTGTTATATGTGATGTAAAGTAGATTCTTTTTGACAATGGCAGAATTTGGCACAATGGTTGGATAAAGATGAAGTGATAAAACAGTCCAAAACTTAATATTCATCAAGAAAAGATAATGGTGTCTGTTTGGTGGTCTAGTGCTGGTATTGGTATTTTTGAATATTTATCCAAAAAAGCTAATGGTGTCTGGTGGACCAGTGCTGGTATTATCCACTACGGCTTCATGAAACCTGGTCAATTGATTACAGCAGACATCTACTGCAACCAATTGGATGAAATGATGAGAATGCTTGAGATTAAGCAGCTGAGATTGGTCAATAGAGACAGGGCAATCCTCTTGCAAGACCACATCTTGCAAAAAACATGTCGTAGAAAAACAATGCTGCTCAAACTACAGCAGCTGGGGTTGGAAACTCTCTGTCATCTACCATATTCACCAGATCTTGCACCAACTGACCACCACTTCTTCCAGGCTTTGACCCACTTCTTGCAAGGAAAAATATTCAATTCTCAACAAGCCGTGGAAAACACCTTTCATGATTTCATCTCCACTCTCTCTGTAGGCTTCTTTGCTGCCAGCATAAACAAGCTACCATTAAGATGGCAAAACTGTGTCGACAGTTTAGGC
>NW_012136080.1:449879-452503 GCF_000956105.1 Propithecus coquereli
ATGGGAGTGCAGATATCTCTTTGATACATTGATTTCTTTTCTTTTGGATTTATACCCAATAGTGAAATTGCTGGATATATGGTAGTTCTATTTTAATTTTTGGAGGAAACTCCATACAATTTTTCATAGTATCAGCACTAATTTACATTTAGTGTATGAGAGTTCACCTTTCTCCACATCCTCACCAGCATATACTATACCCTGTTTTTCTCATAAAAGCCAGTCTTACTGGATGAGATGACATCATATTGTGATTTTGATTCAATTATGGTTTTTGATACTTCTCTGATGATTAGTGATGTTGAGCATTTTTTCATATACCTATTGTATGTCTTCTTTCCAGACATGTATATTCAGACCTTGTGTCCATTTTTAATTAGATTATTTGGTTTTTGCTATTGTGTTGTTTGAGCTTCTTATATATTCTGGTTATTAATCTCTTGTCAGATGGATAATTTACAAATATTTTTCCCATTCTGTTGGTTGACTCTTTACTTTATTGATTATTTCTTCTGCTTTGCAAGCTTTTTAGCTTGATGCAATTCCATTCGTTTATTTTTGCTTGGTTGCCTATGCATTTGAGTTCATATACGAAAAGTCTTTGCCCAGAACAATGTCCTAGAGTATTTCCCCAATGTCTCCTTATAATAATTTCAGAGGTTTAGGGCTTAGATTTGTCTTTAATCCATTTGGGGTTGATTTTGGTGAGCCACAAGGGTATAGTTTCATTCTTCTGCATGCGGTTATCCAATTTTCCCAGCACCATTTATTGAAGAGACTGTGCTTTCTCCATTGTATGTTCTTGGTGACTTTGTCAAAAAGGAGTTAAGTGTAAATGTACGGATTTATATCTGGGTTCTCTATTCTGTTCCATTAGTATATATGTCTGTTTTAATGCCAGTGCCATGCTGATTTGTTTACTTTGTAGTATATTTTAAAGTCAGGTAGTGTGATTATCCAGCTTTGTTTTTTGCTCAAAATTGCTTGGACTATTTGGAGTCTTGTAGTTCCCCATAAGTTTTAGGATTGTTTTTTCTATTTCTATGAAGAATGTCATTGTTATTTTCATAGGGATTTCATTCAATCTGTAAATTTTGGGGGGTAGAATTGTCATTTTAACAATATTAATTCTTCCAATCCATGAGCATTGGATATCTTTCCATTTGTTTGTGCCATTTTAATTTCTTTCATCAGTGTTTTATAGAGTTCCTTATATAGATCTTTCACTTCTTTGGTTAAATTAATTCCTAGGTATTATTTATTTTTGTAGCTACTAAAAATGGGACTGCTTTCTTGATTTCTTTTTCAGATTATTTGTTGTTTGTGTATATAAAAGCTACTGATTTTTGTATGTTGATTTTGTGTCCTGCAACTTTACCAAATTTGTTTATCAGTGCTCAGTTTTTCTGGAGGAGTCTTTAGGTTTTTCTAAAAATAAGATCATGTCATCTGCAAACAAGAATAAGCTGACTTTTTCTTTTCCAATTTTGATACCATTTATTTCCTTCACTGGCCTAATTGCTCTGGCCATAACTTCCAGGATTATGTTGACTAACAGTTGTAAAAGTCGGCATCTTTGTCTTGGTCCAGATCTTAGAGGAAAGGTCTTCGAGTTTTCCTTGTTCTGTCTGTTGTTAGCTGTCTGTTTGTCATATGTGGCCTTTATGATTTTGAGATATGTTTCTTTTATACTCAGTTTGTTGAAGATTTTTATCATGAAGGAATGATGGATTTTATCAAATGCTTTTTTAGCATCTATTAAAATGATCATATGGTTTTTGTTCTTCGTTCAGTTAATGTGATTTATTATGTTTATTAATTTACATTTTTATTGATTGTTGAGCCATCCTTGTATCCCTGACATGAATCTCCTTTGATCATGGTGAATGATCGTTTTAATGTGTTGTTGAGTTTGGCTTGCTGTTTTGTTGAGAATTTTTGTATGTATGTTCATCAACGATATTGGCATGTAGTTTTCTTTTTTTTTTTTTTTGTTATGTCCCTTTCTGATTTTGGTATTGGGGTAGTGCTCTCCTCATAAAATGAGTTTGGAAGTACTCCCACCTCTTCAATTTTTTTGAAGAGTTTAAGTTGAGCTGGTACTAGTTCTTCTTTAAATGTTTGGTAGAATTCAACAGTGAAGCAATCAGGTCCTGAGATCCTGGGCTTTTCAATGATGGGAGCCTTTTTGTTTGTTTGTTTGTTTGTTTTAGATAGAGGGTCTCACTCTGTCACACAGGCTGAAGTACAGTGGTGCCATGATATCTCACTGCAACCTCAAACTCCTGGGCTTAAGCAAACCTCCTGCCTCAGCCTCCCCAGTAGCTGGGACTACAGGTGTACACCACCATGACCAGATAATTTTTTATTTTCATAGAGACAAGGTATCATTGTGTTGCCAATGGTGGTCTTAAACTCCTGGTCTCAAGTGATCCTCCTGCCTTGGCCTCCCAAAGTGCTAGGATTACGGTGTGTGCCACTGCACGCAGCTGATGGGAGACCTTTTATTATGGCTTCCTTCAATCTTGTTACTCATTATTGGTTTATTGTAGTTTTCTGTTTCTTCATGGTTCAATCTTGGTAGGTTGTATGTGTCCAGAAATTAATCCACTTCTTCTAGGTTT
>NW_012136080.1:456248-457442 GCF_000956105.1 Propithecus coquereli
AATAACAATAGCTTTTTAAAATCCTGTCCTCTAATTTTATTAACTTTTCCATTTCTAGATTTTTTATCAAGTAGTTATGAATTATATTTTTCTGTCTCTACATGTTAATTATTTTTTATTAGATGCTGGATATTTGAGTGATACTTTGTTATTTATCTGAATTTTGTTGCTTTCCTGTAAAGGGTATTGATTTTTGTTCTGTCAAGCAAATGATTTACTTATGTGTCAGTTTTTATAATTTTTAGGCATGTTTTTAAAGTCTATTAGGAAAGGCATAGAATAACCTTTACTGTAGGGCAAGTTTATTCTTCCTTTCAAGGTATTGTCTTTCTGGATTCTCCACTGAATATCTCAAGTGTTCAACAATGGTTCTCCACTTTGTTTGGTCAGAATTTAACATCTCCCAACTGTATGTGAGTTCTGTTTGTTTACCAACTTTTAGCTCTGTAATACTTGTTCTGTCCCCATTAGTTTACCCTCGTATGGCTTTGTAAAATCTTACCTTAATCATTCAACTTAGTATTCAGCCAAAAACTCAAGGAAAAACCAGTAGACAGATTTTGGCTAGTGAATCCCTTCTTTTGAATCTTTTGCCTCACAAATTCCAGCTGCTTCAGCATGCTAAGAAAGCTCTGATTTTTGTGTCCACAGCTCAAAGAGACTATTACACTTCAGGTGGCCTTCCCTTTACTGTACCATGCTTTGTGAATGCCGCCAAGCAGAAAGCCATGGGTGATTGTAGTGTTAACTTTGTTTTCTTTGTCTCTGGGATCACAGTCCCATGTTTCTTTCCAGGCAATGTTGGAAAACAATTGTTTTAAAAAACTGTCCAGTTTTCTAGTTCTTTGTAGTAGAAGGGCTAATCTGGAATGAGTTTTTCTGTCATGCGCAGATTCTTGATACAGTCAGTATCAAAAATTTATATTTATCATCCATTAAGCCTTTGATGGAAAGGTATAACAGCTTACTTTTACATGTCAATACTGAAAATAAATTACAAATTGTCACCTTGTGCAACTATTTAAACTCACAAGAAAAAAATTTAGACCTCCACTTAATAATGTGCAAGGGAGAAAAATCATAGATTTCTTAAAACTTTTGGAAAGTAGATAAGCAAGAAATTTTGAAGACATCTGTATTAGAAAATATTAGAGTTCAGGCAAGAGATAATTTTGTCTAGGGCAATGATGGTGG
>NW_012136080.1:460927-469856 GCF_000956105.1 Propithecus coquereli
ACTTTGAGGACATTATGCTAAGTGAAGTAAATCAGTCATGGCAGGACTGCATAACTTCACCCACATAAGGTATCTAAAATAATCAGACTTACAGAAGCAGAGAGTAGAGTGGCGGTTGTAGGGACTGGGAAGAAAGAGAAATGAGGAGATGCTAATTAACGGATATAAAATTTTAGATATGTAATAGGAAAATGTTTTGGAGATCTGCTGCACAACATTGTACCTATAGTAAACAATGCTTTACTTTACACTAAAAATTTTGTGAGAGTGTGGTCTCATGTCATGTGATCTTACCATAATAAAATGAAAATAATAAAAGCAAACAAATCAGTTGGTGGGGGGAGATTGATTGCAAAGAAACAAGAGAGAACTTTCTGGGGTGATTAAAATGTTGCATAGTATGACTGCAGTAGTACTTATGTGATACTACTTACCAAAACTCATAAAATTATGCACTTAAAATTAATGAACTTTTGTATGTAAATCATACTTCAGTAAAATTGCCACACAGATACATCCAAATAAGGGAAGGAAGCCTCAATAACTTGTTATATACAATAAACTATATTCATTCTGTAATTATTTAATTCCCCTTTTTTCTAGTAATCCAAAATATGTTAAGAGCATAAAAAGATACTACTCAACATAAAATAATTGGATTATTAGAATAATTGGATTATTAGAATCTTTCCTGTCAAAAGCATAGAGATGCAATCTTCCATTTAACTGATGCAGCCTTATCAATGGATATATTTCTTATTTTATTTTGTGTGATAACAGGTCATAAACTCTTTCTTGTCATATTTTCACATTGCCTGAAGCAAGGGAACTCCAGAAGCAACAGTTTCGACTATAGATGATGAGATGCTTTCAAACAACTAAAAAAAAAAGCCCTTTGCATGTAGCTCTTTATTTATTCCGGGTTCCTGGGACACTGGGTCATGAAAATATATGAGTCATAAAAATATAAATTTTTCCATGTTTATACTGCTAAAAAAATTGCTTTAATGGCTGGATTTTCAGAGGAGAAATCTTTGGCAGCTAATGTGGGATTAGAATTTAGAAATAGCTTAAGCTTAAAAAGTTGAGATTGGGGCCCTGTAACCAAAGGAATCTGGATGGGGCTTGAGAAGGTCTGGGTTCTTACTTTTGCTTTGCCTCTAACTACTCATATGATGTTCTTTAAGTCATAATTCCATAGGGTTGTGGAAATCAAGTACACCTCTCACAGGTCACCCATTCTCTTTAATCTTTTTCCATTATATCCATTATATCTTAGCCTACAATGTCCCTTAGGTTCCAAGTGTCTGTGGATTTGGGCTGTCATTTGCACTAGATTCTAGCATCTTCAGATGCACTACTAAACCACTACTAAGCCACACATTTGAGCCTTTTCCATCCTCACTGTTCAAACCTGGGGTGTGTGTTGGTGATGGGTAATGCCTAAGAACCAGACTCAGGCACCCAGGAAAACTTCAGTCACTTTCTATTCTCTTAGATCTCCCCTCAATCACAATAGTACTCTGTTGCTCCCTGCCCTTCCAGCAACGTATCATAGCCTTCTCAATAAATTCCTGGTATTTCATATGCCTGCAGGAAAAGACTACTTCACCTCTGAGCCATGGCAAAAGCCCTAAAGCAATATATCACAAACTCTTGCTACCTGCTTGAGCTCAAAGACAAAAGAAAAGATCAGGAGAGCATACACAATTTAATAATTCAGTAGTTCTCCCACTATATTAGTTTATGGGAAAGTACTCTGTAAAACTGGAAAACCCTATATCAACATTAAGGGACTTCTGAATAATTAAAGTATGACCTGTGCTTTTGAAGGGTTGGGCAGATATGTAAGGATGAAAATGTGAAAAGTTATAGATTGTATTAATTATTAATAAAATTGAGCAACTAGAGAAGTCCAGAGCTGAGAATCACCTCTCAAATACTTTTTCAAATTCTGCCACTCTATGATGTCGGCCTCAGTTCCCCCAGCTGTACAATTGTAACTAGGAAGCCGTTCCACAACAAAGACTAAGTGCAATTGAAATTCCTTTCTCCCAACTCTCACACCAGATGGATGCAGCTATGTGTTCATTAACACTCTGGAACAGAAATTTTCTCTTGCACGTTACCAGCAGTGTCTCCAGCCTTTAGCACTATAGCATAGGTCTCGGCTCTAGCATGCTTTAGGTGATTTATGCGTGGTGTAAAGCTACTTCACAGTTATTATTATCAACAAGATTAATTTATTTTTGCTCTAGTAGCCTTTTTTGGGTATGTGACTCTCTTAATATTTTCTATCTTCAAGTGTATTTTCTAAACCTGACATTGATATAGAAATTGCAGTCAAGCTCTCTCCTTTAAAAGTTTAAGACGTTCATTCTTAGAAGCTCTCATTAACCACGAATATCCCATCTCTAATAATCAAGTCTTTTAAGCTTTCTTGCTGGGCATCCTGATGTTATAATACGGCAAATATGGCTGAGGTTATTCAGGTCTCTTTTCAGGGGATATATTTATACATGAGAAAGCACTTACAGGATTGTAAAAAAAAGTCCTTACTGGGAAGGATTGTAATGCTGAAAGGTTTTCTGGATTAAATGGATATTGGCATGGTTTGCTCAGTTTATCTTTCTAAAATATAACACTGAACACATTTATCTTTACGTAGGAAGATAACCATATCAATTCAGGGAGTAGATTTCCTAACCAAAAAGGGATGAAAGAACAACAACAAAAAAAAAGGAGACAAAGAAGAGAAAGAACACATAATAGCACTAGTTGTAGGAGCTACTGCGTACTTGGTGCTTTTATGCCTGAGCTCATACCACAACCAAAATTATCACCCCTGTTGTATTCCCTTACACCAGAAGTCACATTTGTGCAGAAAATACTGCTACCAGGCAAGTTTAAATCTCCATACTGTTTCCCCTCTTTGTTTTTAATCTCCAAAAGCTCTATTTTACTACAAACGGCAAATTTACTGCACAGATATGCACCCTGTCATCTGATGTTCTTAGAACTAGACTGGAAAGTAAATGACTAATATTAGTTCCAACCATTTTAACTTTAAGTGATTGTCTTGAATAAAAAGAGTTGGAAAGTAACTTTAAGACCTGTATTAATATTCATAAGATCTTTTTCTTTTTCTTTATTTTTTTGCCTGCGTTCATAATTTAGCAGTATACCAACACGTTTTAAAGTGTTAGAAATACAACAATACTGTAAGTGAAACCAACATCTATAAAAGCAGTTCTAAAGTCCACCAAGATCTCTTAAATTATCTCAGTATATTCTATACACTAATATTTATGTGTATGAGGATGAACAAGGCAGCTCTGAAAAATTACAGAAAAATTGATCTTTTTTGCCTTCCAAAGCTAAATGAAAATACTAACTCCAACTATACTGTGAACAATTTAGTGATAGTGCAATTTTGCCGATTGTGACAAAATCCTCATAGGCCTCAATATTTTAGATTTTCAGCATCTTGCACCAGGATGTATTTTGAAAATGGTATCATAGCGTGGAATTTGGACTGAATGTTTACCAGGAAAAACTTAACACTTTACCTTTTTGTGTGGTGATTTATTATTTTTAAAAGGATTTCCCATTTGATTTTTGTAAGCATGGCAGGTTTTATTGTTCCCCCACTTGACACATGGGGAAACTGAGCTTCAGACAATTTTAGCATCCAGGTTACCCATTAAAATCTCCAAGAAATCACCATCTATAAAGTCTAATCAGTTGATAGCTAGCATAAAGCAAGTGATCCTCTAGTCCTAACTTGACATGAATTGCCTTTAATGAGAACACTTATGATACTACATTTTGAGTAATGAAACAAAACTATAACAAAAAATAATAATAACACCCTCCTTTCTTGGCCCACATTTCCTTATTTGCAAAACAAAGATAATAAATCTTACACGTCCTATACTCAGGGTTCTTTTAATGTTAAAACTAGGTAACGTAGTGAAAATGGTGTAAGATGTTTGTCAAGTGTCTCCAAATCTCTCATCTCTGGCCTCCTATCATGCCAGATAACGTTGCTATAAATTCTAACACAATTCCCAGAACAAGGATTTATACTTCCTGCGTGACGAATTACTTTCTATTTTATATCATATTTATTTATGGATGTGTCTTATCTCCCTACTGAAGTCCCTCAGTGCACACTCCGTGCCCGTTTGAACCTTGTTCCCCAGTAGGAAACAGGATGCTTCGAGTGGAGTTGGTGACTGCTGAGTGAAAGAATGACTGTTCTCCCCTCGCTGGGAGGGGCCCGTCTTCCTATTTACACCTGGAACCCTTGGAATTGTTTTTCCCTGTCAAAATTCATATTGAATAACTCTTTCATTGAAAGTTCACCATCTGCTGAGTGTTCTTTTCAAAATTCATAATGACTTGATTACTCCTCTTTATCATATTCTGACTTTAATACATAACCACTATTAGTTAACTGCTTGTTCTATTCATCTTTGTATTTCCTGAAGTGTCCAGTACAGTATCCTGTATATTTTAAGTGCTCAATAAATTTTGGTTGAATTGGCAGGTAAATTGCTGTTAGTAATTGTTGCCACCCTTGAATCAGGATCTGCCTCTCACTTGCTTGGGCTATAGAGCCTGATAAATATAAATGTCTTCTTATCCCCTGAGCTCACTTCTCTAAAATGAACAAGAAGCTTGTATTTTCCTTGAGCTAAAATACATCCTCAAGGATAAAACGAACGGCCAGGATAATTCCTGGGCCACTAATGGCACATCAGTGACCTTCTTGACTAGGTCCATTTCAAGGCACCAACAAAGAGCAAAGTGACAAAGGAGCGAAGGTTAATCTCCTGAGGGCTTCCACTTCCTAATTCTGAAACCCTTCCCCACAACCCCCACCCTGCACAAGAGTTCAGTGTTCTTCCACTATCTTCTAGCTGCTCAGAGCTCCCCACACAAGGATGTTCCTGTTCAGCTTGTTCAGAAATGGGATAAATATCATTCTCTAGCAATTATCCAGGAACTACTCTCTAGGATAAACCACAGTTTCCAATAAAATCCAACCCTAGCTTCTAAAGAATCTGTTCTTAAAAGCTTTTACTCTAAACTATTTCAAATAAGGACCAAGCATTCTGCAGAAAACATAATGTAGTGCAATTTGAAAGAGAACAGATTTTCAGAAGTGCCCCAACAATGTCTGGCAGAATACCATTTATTTGACATTGATGGGGGAAACCATAATGTTCGTGTTTTGAATTCTGTCTTTAGAAATGGCCTTATCAAAGTAATCCTCCTGCATTAGCTTAACTGCTGTTTGACAGCATCAAATGTAGACATAACCAAAGATCAAAATATTGTACTTCTGTACCACTTTGGCATTTGAAAGGTGATGGATTGACTGTTTCACCAAATTAAACAAGAAAAGGCTTTTGTTACACTTACAAAGTTTTACAACTGTGTAACAAGTCTTTAGATATAAATTCACATCCTCAGACCAGTATGTTACCATTTCAAATATTTCCTTACAGGATTAATCTTAAAAAGCATCCCCATTGGTGTCAGAGAGCCTATGGCTGACCAAATTTAGTTTGAAGTCATCTTTCATGCCTACCAGTCATCGCCTGGCCTTTCACAATGGGTCAAATTCAATTCATAACTGCTGCATTTGAGGTGGGGGAAAATTCACATAAACAATAGGAATCAGATCTAAGGCCAAAATTCTTTTCTCCTTCCATTCCCATATTGTTCATTTTTTTCTCCCAACATCTTAATAGTACATACATTGAAAGTAAGAGATATACCAAATTCCTATTGTGTGTGTGTGCATAAAAAATGTTATTGCAAACATTAAAAATAATGTTAGAACAAGATATAAATGAAGCCAATAAAGTCAAAGTCTTCATAAAATCGAAAGACAAGCAGTGTTTATAATTTAAAATAATTATGCACATGCATGTTTAATAACCTGAGTATTCAAAAGAAACCCTAAAAATGATGATAAAAATCAAAGGGGCATTGTCAATGGTTGTAAACAGGCTAATCACAGAAATGGAAACATTTTTCAACCTCATGAGTAGTCAGGATAATACAAACTAAAATGAAGAGATATTACAATTGTGCTCATGAAATTAGCAAAACACAATATTTGTACCTATGCTAGGTGGGAAAGTAAATTGATACAGTAGTGTGGCAATTTTTCTCAATGAAATATCCTTTGACTCAATAACGTCAATTCTTAATCATCTCATTCTGCTTCCTTATCAGGCTTAATTATGTTTATTGTGTTACTTGGTAATGAAGGGTACATTTATTGTTGTGACTGTTTAAAGAGTGACCATATGCATTTGAGAATTCCCACACAGAAGGCACAAGGTTGACCCATAAAAAAAAAAAACATGAAAAAATGCTCAACATTTCTAATCATCAGGGTAATACAAATCAAAACCATAATGAGATATCTCCCAACTCCAGTGATACGTAGTTTAGTTAAAAACACAAGTAATATAAATAGTCGATGTCATCATTGCCCTGATTGTTTTTGCCTCTTTACCTTTGACTGCACTTTTCCCACCTTATTAGCAAGCCATTTCTCACGATCTATATTATCTAATTCTTACACAGTCTAAAATAGTCACCAGGAGCCTCAGCTTACCAGGGACGGTGAACTGACCAACCCAGATGTGATCCTGAGCAGATCTCAATCATAGTAATTTATTCATCTCTTGTTTTCTTTTAGATAGCTAACTCTTTGAAGCCACGGACTATGTATTTTATCTTAGCATCCCCAGCGTGGTACGTAGATGTAGTAATTGATATAAGGAGATGATTTATCAAACTTTGTTGAATAGATGAAAAAAGTATGGTACCTCATTCCAAAAGTTAATGTCTAAATAAGTAATGGTGAAATATTAGAATTACATGAAACATCACCAAATACTGAAGCCTGTCATCTGCTAGGAGCTTTAATGCTGAAGCAGTGATATCACTGGGTCATCAAATCCCAATTATTTTTGTGGACCAATATTGGATAAAGACAAAACTTATAGAAATCTATATGATGTTCCTTTATTAAGAATATTTCTGTAAATACTCCTATCTTCTGTCAATAACCTCTGAGTCTGTCCATCATTAGTTTGTTGTGTTATATAATCAACTGAATTTTAAATTATGAAAGCTCTGGAACTAAAATTTTAGCAGCAATGAAATGAAATGTGACTACTCCTTTCTGAACAACACTATTAGTATATTTGTCTCAATTTATTTATCTTTAACTATGAATTATAAAACCTGCCTTAGAGGATTGTTCTAAGAATTAAATGAGATTTTGTACGTGCGTGTGTACTTGATACATGGTAGCAGGCACTATAATAATCATTTTTGTTATTATTTCATACTAAATTGATAGTATTCAAACTTGGCTTAATAGACAATTTGAAGGCATTGAATGTGAGAAAAATATGGTGTCCTTTTCCTTTAAATATTTATGAATTACTTACTAAGTTGATGATACTGTGATAGATCCTTGGAACAAAAAAAGTGAATTAGTTTTCTGATTCATCAGTTTTCTGATGAACCTGTGAATACATAGAAAATCCATTTTTTTACTATACAAAGCCACAGAGAAACCTTCCTGAAATCATTATCAATATAATCTTTTCTTAAACTCATTTGGTGAAGTATAATAAAGGTAAGAAATATCAAAAAAAAAAAAAGTTTCCAAAGTTGTCCATAAAGTATAAAAATTTAGGATTGTGTATACAGTAATTCTTTTACTTGTTAAAAGTTGAGTGCTCCTGAATTAGACAAAGGTGAAGAATGAAATGTCTACATGAAGATATCTGGGAATAGAAAGCACACTACCTTAAACAAAATGATCAGATTCCTTACACGACTCTCTAGTGGGTGGACAAGTGAAAGTGATCCCACTTGCCTGAAGCTCTTCTCTATTCTGTTTTAATTTTAAGTCACCAAAGTCTGAATTTTCTTAATTTGTTTGTTTTCTCGAGGGTTAAGTGAGCCACATCTTACCCCTCGTCTTGCATCTTGAATCATCTCACAGAATTAATGTCTGTATGATGCAACTCTCACGTAAGGAATTTGTTGCATACTTATGTACCACTTTCAAATGCTTGTATACCCACTGTTGTCACTGAAATACAAATTCAGTTAAAGCACCATTGGACTCATTTAAGCTTTTGGTCATGAGTACTTTCTCAAACAATGGATACAAAAAGCAAATTATTATCAAAAGAGGGCATCACATTCTTCTTTATTTCCTTTATAAAGAGGCCCCTGCACCCAGAAATGTTGGAAAATAGTTATCTAAAGATAAAGCAATATAGGCACAAACATCAAACGATATGTTTATCTAACCTTAATGGAGAGATATTTGCAGTCTCTGCCTTTAGGTGTGCAGTGGGAGCAATTCCTGGCCCCTCCAGCAGAGGGAGGCCTAGAGACCAGTTCTGGCCAGTAATGTGTTTGGGAGAAGTGAACGGTCAAGTGTGGGTCAGGTATTTAATTGCTGGTATGTAACTCTCCAGCGTTCACATTCACTTTTTCCACTACCACAGCATCTGGGAAATGTTCCAGATAATGGCTGGGTCTTGGAGTGAAGGCAGTGTGACACAGACTGGAGCCTTAGCCGACCTGCAAAAGCCATGGTGTGGGGCAAGAAATGAATCTTTACCCTTGTGAGCTATTGCGTTGTTGGTCTGTTAGTTATCACAAAGAAGTCTAGTCTACCTCGACTAATAGAGTTTCTTCTATGTGAGTTTTTATGGGGAGATATTTAATTATAACAATTCACTTGTAATTGTACCTTGGAACTGGACATAGGTTTAGGTAGGTGAGGGATTTTGGAGCAGCAAGAACTAGAAACCAAAGAATGGCTATACTGATTTAGTCATGCTTCATGATGAGTTTTGCTGGAGTTTAACTT
>NW_012136080.1:470456-481201 GCF_000956105.1 Propithecus coquereli
ACCTTATATCTGAGCTAAAACACCCAAATAAGAAGGCTGGCCTCTTCATTGTTGACACATGTCCAAGTTATGGCAAGTTCTGGAAGCTGTTTCTGAGCACGACTCTGCTGTTGACTATGACCAGAACCTTCCCATTGCCTTTGTTTCCACGATGCACACCCTGCGTGGCTATCTATAGCTTTCTCCCAGTCCTCCAAGTGCCTGTCTTGAAAGCTTTCTCTGACACATTCAAGGTTCTCACTAGCATTTTACTCATCACCTGCATTGTCTCCACAGGCAATTTTCTTGGAATTTCTATATTATCGAAATGACAAGTGTCAACACAAACCAATTTTTTGACAACACTTATTCTTATAAATGCTGTTTTTCTCTGTTGCTGTGGAAGTTCGTTGTTAATCTTTATAATCATGCCATTAAGGTTATTATTCTTAATATGCAGCTATGAATATCTAAATGCTTTGACATAAAAAGGATAATTTAGGCCCATAGACTCTATAAACCCTGAGATAAGTATGATTTTTTAGACTGTATAATGGTCACAAATTCCTCCCCTTCCCTGTACATATACCCATTTGCAATATGACTGCACTTCTCCAGAGGTGGAGTCTATGTCTCTAATCTGTTAAATCCAGGCTGGTATACTGGCTTGCTCTGAGCAATAGGCTGTGGAGAAATTATGTCATGCAAATTCTGAAGCCCTGCAGCTTCTACCTGTACTCACTTGGAGCACTGCCCTCAACCCACCATACCATTAAGAAGCCTGGGATATAGAAAGAGAGGTTTCGCCATCCCAACTGCCCCAGCTGAGTCCAGACCCCTGTCTGTCCAGCAGCCGAACACAGCTACATGAGGGAACCTAGGCAAGACTAGCAGAAGACCCCTATAGACAACCCACCATGCTGCTAGACATAATGAATTGCTGTTGTTTGAAGACACTAACTTTAGAGTGGTTTTTACAAATGGATAGGTGACTGAAAGAAGCCAAAGGCTTTCAACACCTAGAATGCATTTCTCAGAATTAGAGACTGAAAGAATGAGGCCTGTAGAAAGAAATTTGACAATGAAGTATGAAATAAAATCTCACTCAACATTTGTTTCTGTCACTCCAATGTTGGCAACATGTGAGAGAATTTATATGTTATAGAGTTTTAAAGATGTGTTTTTATAGCCCTTTTATAAAGCCATCACAAACTGCATCT
Source organism: Propithecus coquereli (assembly GCF_000956105.1). Classification (NCBI taxonomy): domain Eukaryota; kingdom Metazoa; phylum Chordata; class Mammalia; order Primates; family Indriidae; genus Propithecus; species Propithecus coquereli. The sequence goes on from NW_012136080.1 coordinate 471,656, forward strand.
CAAACAAGTTTCATGTCCCTTCTTAAAGAACTTTTATTCGGCGGCACATGGAGGTGATATGATCAGCTGAAAAACTGGGAAGGGAATAAGCCTGAAATAAGCCAGATGATATTTCCTGGTTTTCACCATTCTAAGATATTTAAGATGAGGTGGGTCTAGAACAGGGTCAGCAAACTTCCATGTTTTTGTACACAGTGAACTAAGAATGGTTTTTACATCTTTAAATGGCCGAAAGAGAAAAATCGAAAAAATAATATTTCTTGATCTGTGAAAGGCATATAAAATCCAAATTTCAGTGACTATAAATAAAGTTTTATGGGAACACAGCCATGCTCCTTTGTTTATGTATTGTCTATGACTACTTTTTCACTACCGCAGTAGAGCTGAGTATTTGTGATAGAGGCTGTGTGCAAACCTAAAATGTTTACTATCTGGCTCCTTATGGAGAAAGTTTGCCAACTCTTGGTCTAGAATGCAGATTTGAAAATGTTTCTTTTTAGGTCTCTGTAATGTGTTATGTCCCATGGCAGTATTTGTGAATCCATAAATAAACACACCCAGCTGACTGTCTCAACCTCACTCTCACAGTCCTCACATCTTGTTTGTCTATTACGCAGAACCATAAAAGTGTCTATGCCCTAAGTTTGCTTAGAGGAACAGGTGAGGGGAGGAGAGAGAGCTAGAGAGCAGCAGATCACAGAGTAAGTGTTTCATGGTAGTTGAAAAAGTGACTCTTAAATGACTTAACGCTACTCCATATTTATGCTTCTCTCTTGATATCTCTCCTAAATAACTTTTTTGTTTATAGATCAAAGCTGTTTTTGAAGAGCTGGAATAGAAAACAACTAACACCATTAGCCCTAAAAATAACTTTTTTTGTCCAATTTTCTTCCATCATCTGCAATTAAAAGTTCCCCAGAAGAACTTATTGTGACAGTGTAGTTGACAATAGATAAATAAGTTGAAAGGTTGTTCACAGTTTTCCTTACCTATGTGACCTTCACTGGCTCCCTGATATCCATAGACTCTATCCTCTTCACACCCCCACTCAAAAGAGTGCTCCTAAAGTGCCTTATAATTTCTTAAAATCACATTCAGAATCCATTAATCCATTTTGCCTCACAAAAAATGAAGGATTATGGAATATAATCTCAGGATACCAAATTGAAAGAGACATTTAATTAAAGAGACAATTATCTTAGGCCTAGAAGAATATTTTTTTGTTTTTCTGGATATGACACACCATTACTGATGAAATGTAAGAAGGCAAAACAAATCATCTTTCTTTGTAACAATATGGTTCCAAGTATAATTTCTGGTTTACCAAGAACCTTTCCAAAAACTTACAAAATTTTCCCTCTTTAGCCTACATGACTCTTTCTTCATGTTTTTTAGCTTTTCCTATTAGACCATATGCTATTAAATAATATCTATTGTTTGTGCCTTTTACCTTAGTGAACTCATGTATTTAGTTTAGGTATTTTTTAAAGTAGTATCACTTTGATCTGTCCCGCAAATCACACCGCGTTTACCACATTCCTGAGGGGACTGAGAGGACTAAGAGTATTTCATCAGGGAACATTATCCAGCTGGAGAATTTTGGAGGCAACATATGCTTTGATAACAATTTTCTAGAGGCAAAACTTGCTCTAAGCAAATTTTACAATGGAAGGATCATGAGCCATTTACTACATAATTGCACACTACCCATTTAGAACTGCATCCCTCTTTGCTTCTTTTCCCCAAATCTAAAAAAAAAAAAAAAAAAAAATGCAAACTGTAAATAGCCTCACTAGTTTTCATCTTTCCTTCTTAGCTGTTGAATATTTCTTGTTTTCTGGTTGATTCTCACCTATGATAACTACCGGTAGTAGATTTGAATTACATAATAACTAAATTCTGGTGAATGTGTGTTTATTTAAGGATGTTACTGTCTGCCAGTGAACAAGTGAGTTTATTTAGGGCCAGAGCTGTGCCTAGAACTTGCTCGGCCAGTCTGTTACTTAGGATATGTGCAAATATCAGAAAGTAGAATGCAAAATTGCATTTTTAAAAAATGGAGCTTTTTATTGGCCCAGATAACTGGGACTGCAAAGGTAGTGTGAAGCTCAGTGTTGATTGATTCAACAGGTCAATGATATAAATAACCACATCTCCATTCTGCAGTCCATAGCACCACTTTCATCCTAAAATGTGAGAGGATGGGAGCTGTAGCATTCTTCCTTATTCACATTGGGTAAAAGAAAGAGAAGACACCTAGAATTTTTCCCAGATAAGGAAATCGGAACTTTTTAAGAAACCCTCAACAAATATGTTTTGTGTCTCTTTGTCAAATCACGGCATGTGATGTGTCTATACCTGAGCCAAGCCTTTCTAAAGGGGAAGGAGTTTTGCTGCCTAGACTTGGAGTTATGCACGAGGAGATGAGGTTAGCTCCGAGTTGCATGGACTAAGCAGCTATTTGAACATAAGTAGGATACTTTAGAAAGGAAGGAGAAGGGAATGGGAAAGCAGGGAAGCAAACATCAGTGTCCACTTGAGCCAGCTCCATGTGTGTGAAATGGAATGAGACTTTGATACTGTAGATCCACCCATCCCTCTTTCCCTTAATGTCCACTTTTCTTGTTTGTTATAAATATCAAAGATCACAAATAGATAAAATATTTTGGATGTATTAGTTTTGTTATCACCACAAAAGTAATTCCAAAAGGACTTTAGTATTTTCAATTGAAGAACTCTTAAAAAATAACTTTATCTTTTAAATAATTTCAAATATGACTATACTAGCTAGCATATTCAAATGCATACCATTATTGCATGCTTCCCATGGTCTAGCCTTGTCAATCAAACACATGCCATCTTTTAAACCAATGATTAAATATAAGAGACGTGGTATTTTCCTATGTTACAGATGAATCAAATAAGAGCCAGGGAAATTCAGTGATTTGGCTAACGTCCTTCACTTAGTGGTTATTGAGCTGAGAGTTTTATCCCAAGTCTTTTGCTCTTAAGTGTTGATTTTCTAAATTATTTTGTTTCCTGGAGCTGTTGTAACAGATTATTACAGACTAAATGCCTTAAAACAATAGACATTTATTATCTCATGGTTCTGGGGGTCAGAAGTCCAAAGTCAAAGTATCAGCAGGGCCACACTCTGTCTGGAGGCTCTGTGGGAAAAACCACCCCTTGCTTCTAGATTCTTATGGTTGTTGGCATTCCTTGGCTTGTGGCCACATGTCTTATGAGGATACACATCATTTTATTTTAGGGCCCTTCTTGATAATCCAGGGTGAATGTCTCTTCTCAATATTCTTAATTTATTCACATGTCTTACTGTATAAGGTGATATTCACTTTTGTCATATAAAGTAATAATAGCAGGTTCCAGAGACAGTGATATGGATACATCTTTGGGGCCACTTTTTAGCCCTCTAAATATACAATTCTAAAAACCTGATTAAAAGAAAACTCAATAATACAGAATTCCTACCTGTCTTGATCTCTGCAGTTTTCCTATTATCCAACACAACATGATATCTGGTATAGTAGGTGGTCAGTAAACACTCATTCATTGGATGAATGAATGAGTACATCATGAAATGGGACTGGAAAGTGTCATGATACAAGTAGGATGTGCTCTGCCATTGAAAAGAAGCTGTGGATGAAGAGCATAGCTGAGGAAATGAGATTGATTTCATGTATTAAGATATTCAGATATTCTCATAAAAAGTTTTTGACCATGAGGATATCTTTAAGGGGAATCAGAGAATTAACTGAATATCTGGCACAAGGATCTTTTTCCTCCTATGGGTGTTAAGCAGAAGAGGTTATGAAAAAGAGCAAAACTCACAGACTTAGGTAAACTTCAAGTTTGGAAGGACCTGAAATGTCATCTAGTCCAACTTGACATCCTTTGAAAAATGATCCCACTTGTGAAACAATGACAGGTTCCACTTAAATGCCCCCCAGTGCGGAAGATGACAACACCTTACCATTCGGCCCATTTACCATTGGACTGATCCAGGAAGGTGAAGGCAAATAACACAAAAGCAATGTATTGACCAATTACACATGGCATTGTCTGGGGCAGCTATGACTATTAAGTTATGGAGAAATGACTGGGAAAGGGAGAGAACCTCCCACATTATAACTTTCTGTGATTGTGAGGGGCATCTGCTTTTCTCATCCATGAGAATGCATGGCACCCTATTTAATGGAAGGTAATTTCTGCTGAGAAGTAAGAACCAACCACTAGCAACTTTCAAATTATTTGTTAAAAACAATGTTTATTATTTATCACAAAACCTTGATAAAATGTGAATGGGTCTAACATATAAAAATGCTCAAAGACAGACACCAACATGGAGTTGTGTTGATTTTCTGTAAGATTTGTTCCATTAGAGAAAATGCTATAATTAATTTTTATTTTTCATTAGATCTTTTCAAAATGAAAGCAGATATGAAGAAAAAAGAATCAAGTAAGACATGAAGTTTATTAACATATTCAGTATTTTAAAATTTAAAAAGAAAATTATAGGCTCAAAGGAAAAATCAAGAAAAAGTGTATGGAAAATAATTTATTTTAACAGCATTGTCTAGAAAATATGCTGGGTTGATTTTTTATGCTTTTATAAGTAAATCTGGAATGATATTCATGCTATTTAAAGGGATGGTACATTTTAAAGTCAAATATTTATATTCTAAAAGCACATTAGCCCATTTCTCACAAGATGTTTAAGTATAAACATGTGCATGTAAGCTTCTTTTAATATTTTCAAACTGCAGGTTATTTTGATAGGAACACAAAGTCATGTAATTTAAAAGATAAAATAGTTAAAATTCTATGTGATGAAATCTATCATAAAAATCCAAATTGGTCAGGTTCAGTTGTATGACTGAATTGTCAACTGTGGCTTATGAAGGTGTCCTGTGCACATTTACATCAGAAGGGAAAGCAATCTACCTCCCCCGATACTCTTTGGAACACAGTTCCAATTGTCTATATTCCCAAAAGTTAGTCTCATGGATATAATGGGGGCAATTTAAACCAGATGGAAGCCCAGTGAATGCTTATTGAATAAATGAGTAGTTAAGTGGATGGATGACCTCTGAATTGAGTGTAGAGAGGTCTTAGTGGAAATTCAAACACTACCACTAGCTTGGAACAAAGCTGACATTTTCTTATTCCCAGTCCAGAGATCATTCATCAGAGTTATTTGTCAGTGAATCAATTAACTACTAAGGGGCTGAAGGAATATAAAAGAAAAAAAATAACACTTTTGATCACCTACTTTTTTCTGCCACAATACTTTGTATGTATTTTCTTTTCTATCATAGCATTCCTGTGCGGTAAGTATGATTTCTGCTCTTCTTCCCTACAAGTGAAGTTGATAAAGGCAGAGTTTTGGAACAGTTGAATTTTGAAGAAAATGAACATACGAGAAAGGGCATTCCAGGTAGCAAAGGAAGGAATTTTTTTAAGTAAAATGTTTTTACAGAATTATCGAATTTTGCCTCTAAAAACACCCTGGAGTGTTGATTTGTTTTTAAAAGGAATGTGAAGAAAACATTTCCTTTCATGCTTAGATTCAGTCTCCAGTCACACAGGGTATATAAATTCTGAAGCCCGGGAATCTGACTTGTTTGTAGTTTTCCTTATCCTTTAAACCCAAATGCTAGTTTTTAACAGTATATTTTATTCATCAGCTTTTAAAGCCAACTTATGCCATGGCATCCTTCAGTGAACTTGAGTGAATAATTTGGATCAATGGCATACATGTTTTCCTTCTGATGCATTCCAGGGTTTCTGTCTATTCCAAGGCAATGGCAAACATGGATATGCTTATTTTCTGTCTTTTCCAGGAGCACAAGGTTTCTTTGTACACTGCAAGCAAAATTTCCAGACACAAACATTTGCTAAGGAAAAGAAATCACAACATGGAACACCTACTTAAAATTTGACAGGCACATTCCACAACTCCACTAATAAGGGTACTCTGAGCAAGATGTTGGCTAGAATTCAGCCTCATCGGGAACAGACAGGGGCAGGGAAATAAAGAAGGAAAGCAAACAAATACCAAGTAAGAAGGGCTACGCAAATATTGTTTTGCCCACAGGATCAATTTAACACCAAACAACTACCAGTACAAATTATAAGTAGAGGCCTTTCCCAGCATAGCCAATAGAGAATCAACTAAGATAGTTACAGTAGTTTTATACTAGAGGAATATAAGTGTGTAGTATAGGCTACCCTAGGGATGATGACAGTTATGTCAACATCAGTAACATCACAGATCCATACAATCAATTCAGCCAAACAGCTGGTCACCTCAGTTAAACAAATACCAGTCAAATCTACTGCTTGACCAATTAAACTAGAAAACAATGCCAAAATACTCAGGCCTGTTTTGTATCTACATGGTAGACACAGTGTCAATTTGATGAATATAAAGATTAATTTTTGCTAGAGTAATTAGAGGTTTAAATGCAAGTCTCTTTCGACATATCTCTAAAATATATTCCAATAACTTCTCAGCATCTCCCCAATGAAAAGCCTACAAAAGCTTAATCCATGACACCGTCATCCCTGCATGGGCTACTGCAGCTGTTCTTCCCAATCTGCCTCACTACCACCAGCTTGACCCTCTACAGTTCATGCTTTTAACAGCCAAAGTCATCTTCTCAAAGGATAACTGTATCATATCTTACCATTGTTCTCCTTTGCTTTCTCTTATAATTCGGATAAAATTCAAGCTTTGCATCATGACCTGTACAGAACTACCTGCAGGACACAGCGTTTTTCTCTGACCCTGTCTCCTGCCACTCTTTCTCCAAACCACTGCAATGACCTTTGCTCCCCCAAAAAAGCCATGCTTGTTAATAATCCCAGGCCTTTGGACTTACTGATCCTTCGATTGAGAAAGCTCATTGTCTCCTTCTCAATGAGAACTCAACGAGATCTCAACAAGATCTCAAGTCTCGTATCTCAAAGGCTTTCTCTGATCACCTCTGATAAAATAGCCACTGGCTCCATACCCAATTATCCACTCTCCTGTTGGCCCATTAAGATTTTTATAGTCTATATCGATTCCTAAAATTATGCTATTTATTGATTTGTTTACATATTCATTGCCTTCCCCCTAGAAGGTAAGCTTCATGAGAACAGATACCTGGTGTGGTAGGCAGAATATTGCCTCTCCTCCAAAGGATTTCAACATCCCAATCCTTGTAAACTGTGAATGTGTTACTTTATATGGCAAAAGGATCTTTGAAGATGTGATTAAGTTAAGGAACTTGAGATGGAAAGATTACTCTGAATGGTCCAGGTGGGCCCAGTGTGATCACAAGGGTTCCTATAAGAGAGAGACAAGATGTTCACAGTCAATAAACAGAGACACAGCACTAGAACCAGAGGCCGTGGCGATACGCTTTGAAGATGGAGAGAGAGGCAATAAGCCAAGGAATGCAGGTGGCTGCTAGAAACTGGAAATGGCAAAGAAAATGACTGTCCCCTAAAGCCTCCAGAAGGAGCCCCCCAGCCTTGCCAACACCTTGAAATTAGTCCAGTAAAGCTGACTTTAGACCTCTGACTTCCAGAACGATAAGATAGTAAATTTGTGTTGTTTTAAACTAAGATTGTGGTAATTTGTTAGAGCAGCAACAGGAAATTAATAAAGGTGGTTTATTCTGATCTCTGGTCAATCCATCCTATCCATACCTCTCTGACACATAGTAGGTAACCAACAAGTAACTCGTAAAACAAATGGTAAATCAATAGCCAAAGTTTCTTTATGGGGAAGACATGAATGCCAAAGTGATTTAGGTTGTAGGTGAGTAAAACCAGAATTATAAGTCCCACTTATTTTGAAATCCACAAAATCCCTCCATTCCTTTTTTATTTCTCTGGTAGGCAATAAAACATAGTAAAATATACATTTATTCTGTAATTCAAAAGATGTTTAAAATACAACTCATGTCAACTTCTAGGTTTACTGCAAGTTGTCTGTGAATACCTATCTGTTTCCTTGGAACTGATATTCGAATATTTCATTTTCAGGATAAATATATGTGACTACATGACCACAAACTTCTCCTCAGTGCAGATGAACATATTAGTTTAAAGGGAATATTTTGCTTGGGAAATATGGCTTGGTTTTTAAAAATTATAACCAACCTGCTATGTATGGATTCGCTCCTTTATAAAATATATAGTGTGCACTCATGGTTTATACTTCTGATTAGTTTACAAAGATAAGATTCCCATGGGATAAGGTATAAATTCAGAATAGGGAAAAATGAAGATAATCAGAAGAAAATGCATAAACTCTAAGTCAAGCTTTCTTTAATATCCAATACAACTGACTCATAATGGCATTTACCCAGGTAAACCAGCTCAAGATTACTTGCTCTCTATATGTTGAGCCCTCTGCCAACTCTCTTTGAATATAGAAAGAAACATTTGCTACAAATTTAGCATGTTTCTTCCTGAACTATATATTTAACTAGTGAAAGGCAAACTTCAAAAAGATCAGAAATTGCATTTGAATGAAGAGCCAAATGTCATGCACATTTTGCAGAATTCTTTTCTAGAGTTGTAATTCCTGGGAGAATTATTCTTTTAGTAATTTGCCATCCTTCCGCATTCCAAGAGTGCTTGGAATGCTTCAAAATAGAGGCACACCAGTCTATTATTATAAGGAGATGTTGCTGTGATTCCTCATCTCCTTCCTATATGAAATCTGGATGAAACATAAACTACTTAGCATGTGAATTTAGTTCAACAAGTAATTTACACATCTAATGTACCATGTGGCATCTTGACACACAAATAAACGTCACCCAGGCACCTACTATAAGAAGTGCTGCTTGCCCACAAATGTCAATTAATTTCTTAATAAGTATTTGAAGGAGTCCTTATAAGTCAGGACTCTATGAAACAAGTAAAAGGCTTAAAATGATCCAATGAACTCTCTATATGTGTGTGTACATGTAAACTTATATGTGTTTATGCATAGATGTTCAATGGCTAACAATGCATTAAGATAAAATAAACACTATTCAGGAAGGTTGTGGTATTTATTTGAAAAGTCCTAATAAAGGACCATCAATCGCTGAGGCAGGTGTGGCTGAAGAGTTTCGATGATGTTGATGAAAGTTAACAAGTATTGAATACTTACAGTGTGTTAGTCAATGTTCAGAGTATATTACGTGTATTACATAATATCATCCTCATAACCACCATTTGAAATGGGTATTATCAGAATCCCACTTTACAGATATGGAAACAGAGGCACAGAGAGGTTGAATTGATAAAAGCTGTACCATTGAGTAGGTGGCAGAGCCAAGCCCTGTCCTTAGGCAGTTTGACCTTGAAGCCCACACTCTGTACTGTTTCAGTCAGGTACCAGAAGAGGACCTATAAACAGCTATATACTTGTCCTACAGGAGAGATTTTTTTTTTTTCCTTTTCCATTTTCCTGATTCTTTATCAATCCTCTTATTTTTTCTCTGTTTATACAAATGGCAGAAAAATTCTCTAGCTTTCTTT
>NW_012136080.1:482226-485660 GCF_000956105.1 Propithecus coquereli
GGTACTCAAGCAGCAAATAGTTCTGGTAATAAATATTGTTGGTAAGAAAAGAAGTTATACATGGATCCAGTTTGGAGTGCTTGTCATTTTAGAACATTCTTTGGGAAAAAATTAATGACATTCTTTTTCTGGTTTGCATTGATATGTGCATTTACCAAACTACTGGCAGAGAGGAAAAAAAGATTTAAGCATTAGAAAAAAATTGTTCTTTGTGAATGATCTATGTGCTGATACTTATAAATTTTGAAAAATCTTAGGCAATTGGATCAATATTTAAATGATATGGGAGTTTCTGTTATCATCTTAAAATCTGAATATATTAATTTCCTAAAAAGCATTTACACATAACATTTTTAACAAAAGTAATTTTGTTTGAAATGTCACATTATCATATTACAGTTATAATCAGCATTACAGTGCAAAAGGAGCAATCCAATATTTCTTCATCGTTTCCCTATGGTATAAAAACAGTCATCACTTCTCAGCTGGGAATTTTAGAGTAATTTCTGTTTTTTCTTCCAACCCACTAAAATATTTATCAAAATATTAAACTACTCCATTTTCATTTGTAGCTAACATTTTTCACATACTGGAATGCTCACATTGAGGATACTACCAAACAGAATCATTTCAGTTTCTACATAGTTTCTATTTAGTTTCCCCACCATTCTGTATAAAGTTCTTAAAAGAAAATCTAAGTGTTAAATATAACTTCATAACCATGCAGATATAACTAGAAATATATGGTTTCGTATATATGACCAGGATATATAACATATATAAAATCAAGTGAGCCATATATAGAGACATATGTATATGAATATATGCATGTGTATGTATATGTGCATATAGACACATGTGTGTGAAATATCTTGCTTAAAGATGACAATTTTGTTCTTTGTTGATTTTTGGATAGCAATCATTTTCATAGGTATGCTATTCTTACATTGTTATACTCACATACATGGGCGAATGCATGTCCAACAGTTGTTTTCACAGATGCACCGTTGGTATGTAGTCCTTTTAATAGGAATTTTCAAAGACATGTTTATAGATATGTTGTTTTGAATATAAAGTTAATTGAATCAACACGAGGGGCAAACCTTCACTGTTTTGCTTAGAAGTCTCAAGGCCTCGAGTGGTGCACTGTCCTGTGATATAATGAATTTTGAAAGAAGTCGTGTTTTAATTAGTCACCTTTTGTCGTGTCTTTTCAGTTTTAGATTTGCACAGATGGCCATGCTGTGTTTGGAGAACTGACAGAAATGCACCATTTTGCATTAATAAATTGCTCAGTCTATACCCAAAATGCTTTTATTCACAATTGCATTTTATTTTCATGCATCATTAAATAGTGTAATAATTTAATGATTTCTCAATAAAGCGACAACTTCACCTGAGGTTTGATGTACAGCTCTGTGCAATCCATTAACATAAATTGACTTTCAATAAACCTAAGCAACGGAGACCCCTTGGGAGTTATAGAGGCATACTTTTTTTTTTTCTGTTGCAACCTTATCTGACAAGGTGGCACAATCTGTTTTGATCATATGTAGGTATTACGTGCTTTATTTGCATTTACTGGTATATTCTTTGGAAAACATACCCTCTGTGGTTAAGGAGTTTTCTGCTCTGATATTGCTATTGAATTTTGTTTCACTGGTTGAGTTTTCTGGTTCACTTCTGGGATATTGCTATTGACTGTGTGCAAAATTATCTCCTTGGGCCAGAAAATTCATCTGAACATAGCAACGCTTGACTTCATCCCCAGAGAGAGCCTGTAATGTCTGACGAAAAGAAAAGTGAATTAAAACAAAATGTGTTTATATACTATATACACAGTCTATGTGGTTACAGGGTGTGTGTGTGTGTGTGTGTGTGTGTGTGTGTGTGTGTGTGTGCGCGCGCACGTGTGTGTGTTTGAGGGGCTTAGAGAATGCACACACACATTGTATATGTGATCAATGCAAAGTCCTGTGAATCATTGTTTAAGATACAAATTGGAATTGCTGACACCCAAAAAGTTGTCATAGTGAAGATTTGGCTACAATAATTTAACCCTCATTGCCCCAAATTTTATTTTACTAATTTGTGTAACTTACTGAATTCAGTACGAATAATCAACTACATATAGTATAATGCTGAGATTTTCTACTTAGTCTCTAATTATACAGGTTTTGAAAGATTTCATGCAGCATATCATTAATATCAACAAATATATATATAATGTATGTATGCAGTATAAGTATGATAATAAAAAGAACACCTGTGTACCCACTCTACAGCTTACAATATAGAAAATTATGATATCTTTGAAGTCTCTGTAATACCTTTTGATTGCAATCTTCTGTTCTTACTCCTTCCCCAAGTCAATACTGCCCTGAATTTTGAGTAATCCATTTCTTTTATTTTGTTTATGGCTTTATAATGTATGCACATATCTCTAAATAATATTTTATACAGTTCTACCTGCTTACTTTTGTGATCTTTATATAACTGTAATATTCCACGTGCATTATTTTGTCACATGCTTTTGTTCACTCAACATTGTTTTTGAGATTTATTCATGTTGATGAATGTGACTATACTTCATTCCTTTTCCTGCTTTGTTCCAATCTATAAGTGTTCCACAATTCATTAAACCATTTTACTGTAGCTATACATTTGGCTTGTTTCTAGAGTTTGCACTGTTAATCATGCCACAGTCAAAAATCTTGTGCATGCCCTTCTTTGTACCTTTCTTTGGGCAAGTTTCTATACAGTATATACTGTATAGAAATAGGAATAGAATCACTGGGTTGTAGGATACATGTATCTTTAACTTTTCTAGGTAATGACAAACTGTTTTGCAAAATTGTTGAATACTTTTACATGCCCACCAGTAAAGTATGATGGTGCCTATCAATTCACCAATATCAATTTAGCCAACTTTTTAATTTTTGACAATCTGGTGAGTGTGTAATGGTGCCTTTTGTGATTTTAATTTACATTTCCCTGATTACCAATTAAATTGAACATCTTTGTGTTAAGTATGATGGTATTTTTTTCTTTCTTCTGTGAGATGCTCATTCAAGTCTGTAGCCAAATTTTCCACTGGGTTTTTCAGCCATTCTTATTTCTGAATTTAAAGTGAATAGATTTTACATTACACTTTAAAATATGATGTTTGCTATGTTTTTTTTAATTCAAAGTACCATTTATTGGTCAAAAAGACCTTCATTCAACTTCAATTAAGTTGGAGTTTTTAGTATGAAAGGCTTTTTAAAAAATTTGTCACATGCTTAAATTATTTTCCTTATTAGGATGCTCATATATATTTTCTACTATTGAGATAAAGTCAACTTATTTATAACTGCTTACATTGTTTATATTTCTGCTGAGTTTAATTTGCTCATCCCTTGTTGATGATTTTTTAATTTAAACTTATGAGTGAG
>NW_012136080.1:486450-488935 GCF_000956105.1 Propithecus coquereli
TTTTTGACTGTTTTTGGTTCTGGTGTCAGGGTAATGCTGGCCTTATAAAATAAACTGGTAAGTTTTCCCTTCTCTTCTATTTTCTGGAAGATATTGTGTAGAACTGGTGTTATTTCTTCTTGAAATACTTGGGAGAATACTCCAGTGAAATAATATTTGCCTAGAGATTTTTTTCAGATTATTTTCACCACAAATTTAATTTCCATTTTAGTTATAGCTCTATTCAGGTTACCTATTGGTTTTCTGTTTATTCCCTAAGTTTTTCATGCCTCTCTCCTTCCTTGCCTTCTTGTGTATTTGTTACAATTCAATTTTAATTTTTCTAGTGGTTTTCAGTATATTTCTTTGTATAGCGATTTTAGTGGTTGCCGTATGGGTTCCACACTTTCTTAAATTATCACAATCTACTTGTTTCAATATTTCATTTCAACATGAATATAAAAACCTTATCACATTTTAGATCCGTTTTCCTTCTCTATTTGATACAGTTATATTCAATACTACCAACATGTACTGAAAAACACATCCAACAATACAATTTTGCTTTTAATTATCAAGCAATTTTAAAAACTCAAGATGGCAAAAATAGTCTATTGTATTTACCCAAATATTTATCATTTCTGTTGCTCTTTTTTTCATTCCTGAAAATTTCCTCAATTTCTTTTCTTTCTTTTTTTTTTTTTGCTTACTTTCATTTTTTTCATTTTTTTTAAAGAGTGTTTGTTATTGTTTGCTGGAGTGTTTTTATGATAGCTGCTTTAAAGTCCTTGTTAGCTAATTCCAACATCTACATCATCTTGGCACTTGGCATGGTTTTTTTTTTTTTTTCCTCCCTACTTGGCATGTTTTGATAATCTTTTTACAAATCCTGAAGAGATTTTCCTAGTTCTATATATGATGAATGATTTTATGTTATATCCTCGACATTGTGTGTTATGAGACTCTAGTTTCCCATTTACATCTTCTGTTATAGCATGCAGGCAACCTACTGGTGTTTAGAATCCATGTCCTTCCCGGCTGCCCTTTGTGGATTGTGGTTCAAATGTCAATTTAATTTTCAAATTATTTGAAGCACTGTTTAAATTTGTCCCTCTTTGGTGTTACCCAGAGGCCAACCTGAGATCTGGTCACTGTTTCACAGTTGTTCAAGTCTCACAGATTTGCCATGTGAATTCTTGTTGAATTCATGTATTGGTTGCCCTAGGGTATGCCCTGAGACTTCAAACACAGACTTAAAGCATTGCTTTATTCAGATCACTCCTTTCCATAGTCTTTTCCCATTCTCTACCTGGGAGAATGAAGTGATTTGCCCCTTTGCTGTCATTAGCATAGGGCAGGAGAGGAATGGTTGACAACATTCCACCCAACGGAATCTATGGCCACAGCACTGGCATGGAGGAGGGGAGGCACAAGCACTTGTGTTAGTGCAGGGCAGAGATAATCAACAGGGTTCTTTTTCTTCACAGTCTCTGCAACTGCCATGCCCAGTGGTGAGTGAGATGGGCACCATCTCTGCCTGCATTCACTTAGTGCAGAGCTGGGATGGTCAGCAGGGCTCCTCTGAATAGTCTCTGACACCACAGCACAGAGCAGGGAACATAGGAGTCATGGCTTCCAGTGTTTGCCTGGAATAGGATAGGATTATTCAGAAAGGTTTTATCCTACAGGTCCTTTTGTAAAAAGAGTATATTTTGGGAGGTGACTTTTTAAAATTTTGCATGTATTACTTATTTAATTAAATTTTTCAAGCATCTTCAAATATGCATATATATTTGAAAGAATTCCAATACTCATTTATGTATAGAGTGTCACCATTATTTTATATAGATCATGGTCAGTTCAGGCTGCTATAACACAGTACCACACACAGGGTTGCTTATGAACAACAGAAATTTATTTCTCATAGTTCTGGAGGCTGGAAGTTCAAAATCAGGCTGCAAGTATGGTCAAGTTCTGGTGAGAACCCTCTTCTGGGTTGCAGACAGCTGACTTCTTATCTCTTCACATGGTGAAAAAAGGGTGAGCTAGCTCTCTGGCTTCTTATGAGGGCACTAATCCCATTCATGGACTCCACCCTCATGACCTAATTACCTTCCAAAGTCCCCACCTCCAAATGCCATCACACTGGGGATTAGGAATTCAATATATGAATTTGCAACATTCAGTCCATTGCAACATACAAGCATAGTGAGTAGACGAGCATTTTGTGTTTTTATGTTAAACACTAAGGCTCCTTAATAAACCTTTTAACTTTTAGCAAGAGCTCAAAATTATCCTTCACATTTAAACTACGTGAGCAATCTTTACTCTCATGGTTTTGATGGCATATAGCATTTTTTTATGTTATACATATTTTTTACAAGGTCAATGCTAATGATTACATATTATGTATATATGACATTTTGTGTAGTTCACATACATAAAGATCTAATCACTTTAAATAAATAAATGTATTAAAAGTATATGTTCACTACCTTATCTTTGC
>NW_012136080.1:488985-490010 GCF_000956105.1 Propithecus coquereli
TGTGATTTTTTTTGGAGGCAAGAATGTTTTGTAGGTTGTTCTATGTACTTTCTTTTGCATTCTATAAGAAGACACGTAATGTTTATCGTCTCTTTTTCGTTGTTGTGCTGTTAATATTGATCATTGGGTTCAGGGTTTGTTACACTCATCTGTTCATTACACAGTTCACCATCCATCATCGACCACCTTTTAACATATGATTTAGCAAAAATTGATGGTAATTTAGGTACCTAATTTTATTAGAGATTGCAAAATAGTCACGTTCTATCTTTCCGTATGCATTAATTAGCTGGAATTCTTCTATAAACAGATACTTTCCTCATCGGTTGTTTGATTTCCTAAGGTAAAGTTCATAGGCTTCAGTATAGGCTAAATAAATGCTATAAGTTTTCCTTTCTTCATGAGTTTTCAAAATAACTAATCGGTGCCATATATTAGCATCTTCCAAATATATCTCAGTCCTGTTTTATTTCATGTTGTTTTGCTATCATTATGAGTTCTCACATTTTAACATATTTGACATGTATTCCATAAATTACATTTATTATTTCTTTTGTTGTTAAAACCATCCTGTCTTGGGAAGTGGGAACACTTTCTACTTAGTCTTGGTCCTTTTGACATGATCATATAATAGTCTGTGATAGCCTTCTAATAGGAAAGTATATTTTGGTCTCTTAAATATTTCTTCTCCAAGACCTGAAAATCAGCAACTTTTCCAAAAAATTCTGGTTTCTGTAAGTGAGAAATGTTATTTAAATACCACAGTTCCAGTGATCAGGGTGTTTATTGCTACTACATTTGTCTTGGTTCTAGAATTTTTAATAGTATGGCTAATAAATAGGATTTATGCTAAATAGAATAAAATGAGCTTATAATGATATTTTCAATTCCAGCTTAAGATTTCAGGTTATTTTTATTAAATTTGTTGATTTTTTTCATTTGTATCTCTTTCTATCTCCTGATCTCCTAAATGGAAAATCTGCTTGCTGAAGATATTGACATAATTATTTGCTTAAAACTAATAT
>NW_012136080.1:502330-502813 GCF_000956105.1 Propithecus coquereli
TTCTAAGAAATGTTTTCTGCATGATTCCATTCTGTTAATACTAAACTTCATTATTTAAATATATTTTAAGTACAATGTGTTATTGGCATTAAGAATTAATGTCTAATGATTACTAAAGAGAATTAGAATATCTTCTATATTGTACTTCTTAGCCCAATACCATTTTTCAAACGATGAAAATGAAATATTATCTATAAAAAAACTCCAAAGCTAGGCCTTATTCTTTTTGCAATTTGTGTTGTTGGTTTTGTCTTTAATTTTAACCTTGACAAGTCAAATTCTGATTAGAATGCCCAAAAATTGTTGCAGTTTTTACAAGATGAGTTAGTGAGACAAATTAGAGTAACTTTACCTTCACGGTATCATAAGCCAATATATTATAAATCTGCACTCAATATGGTAGCTATTTGAATACTTGAAAAGGTAGCAAGTCCAAGTAGAGATATGCCCTAAATATAAATAAGATTTCTAAGAATTTGCTCA
>NW_012136080.1:503928-506262 GCF_000956105.1 Propithecus coquereli
ACTTTACCCCTGTCTCATAACATTCTCTTTTCAGGTATCAAATGCAAAAGAATTTTAAATTGATATAACCAAAAGAAAAAAGGAAAAAGAGAAGAAAGGAGGGAGGGAGGGAAAAAGGATGGAAGGCAGGCAGGCAGGCAGGCCCCACTTGAGTACTAGCACTTTGCTGTTTAGCTAACATGCATTATCAGTTGCCCGGGGTAAATGAGAACAAGGCTATATGCAGAGCTATTTATTCAGATATTGTCTATTTATAGACATTGTATTTTTATAGTATCCAAAGCACTCTGAAAGTGACCTCTCCCAGATTCCGGTCCTGTGGTCTGTTGGAGGTAAATAGAAGAGGCATGCAGCAGGCATTACGGGCAGATGCTGATTATACAGGGGAAATGCTTCACTTCTTATAGGAACGCATGCTCCAAGCGGCTGCCCATCCTTTGCCCAGGTCTGTGTATGGCCATTTCACCGCTTATTAGCATCTCCACTTGATAGACAGGAGAGGAAAAAGTGAAATCCTGCCTTGCCAGTGTTCCTATGCTCCTGGCAACTCTGAGGAAGGCTGGGATAGGATGAAGAGGAACCTGAATGTCACAGGTGGATGGTCAAAGAATGCTCTGCTTGTTTATTTTACAAATGACAAAATGGGTCCTCAGGAGAACCACAGTTCAAGGTCATGTGGTCAGAGCTAAATCTCTGAATCTTAAGTAGAAACGGTCTTTTGTTCTTTCTCATAATTACAAGGTGGTTGTGACTTGGATGGATTGAATGGACATAATTCATTTATGCATTTGTTACTTGTGCCATGAATCATTGAGGGTAAACAGCATTCCTTTTCAGAGCCTGATTTAGATTTGAGCCCACACAGTGAAAACTGCAAGTGACCTGTTTCCATACCTAAACGTCCACATTTACAACCTATTTCCATACTAAACACCCACATTTAGGAGAAATTTACACATACCACTTATACACACTTTCTCTCTCTCTCTCTCTCACACACATGCCACTCTAATTTGAATTAATCTAATTTAAGTCTATCACCCAGTTTTTCAATGCCACACAACAGACAACCCGTTCTTAAATAAACTGCATCTGGTACTGCTTTCCCACATCATTCATACAAATGGGACACGATGGTCCAAGCAGCAAAAGGCTGGTAATTAGAATCTCTCCCCTTAACAGCTTGAAAATAGAAACCCATTTGGAGATGTGAGCCACCCTCATCATTCTCAGTTTGGTCCTTTTCCACTCCACCTCCAAGGTTCAATAGGAATCAAACTTGCTTCTGCCCCGGACAAGGATATTTCAATGTCTCACTAAGCATAAGATATAATGATCATTATTAAATTTTCATCCTTAAAATTGATTTTAAGTAACATTTTTCTAATAACAGTGATAAAAGTAAATAGGGTGAGGCAATTAGAAACAATGCTAATAGAATAGCCTTGAACTAAGATAGACCCACCTTCATCTTTTGTGATCTTGAACAAATTACAAATTACAGAGGTTACTCTCTGACACTAGTTTCCTCATCTGTACAATTAAGCAAATACTGTAAGGAAAAATTTTAAAACTGTATAAATTAAGTAAATAATAAAGAATGTGAGAATAAGAGAGACTAAAATGAATTATCCAGGGATAAACACATCTTGTGTGGAAGAGAGGATTCAAACTCTTGTCTTCCGATTGTATAAATGCACTTTCCACACACAATGGGAGTGGGAGTTCACCCCTGAGCAAGGCTTGACAAATGGAAAAGAAACGTCACTCTCCCTACCTTTGAATCATGCCTTCTTCATAGGAATTTCTGCCTACGCTGGAGAAGCTGAAGCCCTTTCTTGTGATACTTAATTTTTCATCTGGTTGATTTCTAGAAAACTTTACTCTCCACTGGTGACTGCAATCATCACATGGGTGTTCATTTTAATTACAATTTGCAAATAGAGACTTATTTAGCCTTTTCAATTCATTTGTGCAGTTTCATTTTACCACATAAGAAAACAAAGGCAAATTCATAGATGGCAAGAATTGTGAACAAAAGGTATGTGGTATTAAAGACGCTGTTCTGCTTACTGAAACAACCATATCAAGTATTTTTTAATTTAGTCATATCCGAATAGTTTTGTTGTGGATAACGAATGTGTACAGATTTTATTGTGCCCTGTGGCAGTGCTGATTTCTCAACTGAAATAATTTACTACTCTATAAAATCCTTTAACTTTGGTTTTGGAAGAGTTGGGATACTTCTCTAGCAAAGGTTTCTTCATTGTCTAAACACGAAATGAAACTCTACCGAATTCCACAATATTCCAGTTGAAGCTGAAGAATACTAAA
>NW_012136080.1:515924-518349 GCF_000956105.1 Propithecus coquereli
GGTATGACCCAGCATTTCCACTTCTAGGTATATACCCAAAAGAATTGATAACAGGTGTTCAAAAAAACACGTGCAGGAATTTTCATAGCAACACTATACCCAGTCGCCAAAAGAACAACACAATTGTCTATCAACTTTTGAAAAGATAAATAAATGTAGTATATCCAGACATTGGAGCATTCTTCAGCCACAAAAAGGAATGAAATTCAAATACATGCTATAATGTGGATGAACCTTAAAAACATGCAAAGTAAAAGAAGCCAGACACAAAGCGTCACATATTATATGATTCCATTTATATGAAATATTCAGGTAAATAGACACATAAAGGAGATTAATGGTTGCCAGAGGCCAAGGGGAGAGGATAATGGAAAGTGGCTGCTTAATGTGTATGGAACTTTCTTTTGGGGATAAAAATATTTTGGAACTAGATAAAGAGGATTGTTGCACAATGTTGTGAATATACAAATACCACTGATTTGTACATCTTAAAAATTGTTAAGTCTATGTAAATTTTACCTCAAAATAAAGTGTATCACAGAATTCTAAAATAGCCCCCAACATTCCCATCTTCTATTGAACATGAGTTATATGATTTTCCCCTTCTTTAAGTGGTAGCAGAACCTATGAATATAGTGAGATATCACACCCATGCTTAGGTTACATTATGTGGCAAAGATGAAGGAATTTTACAGATATAAGTAAGGTCCCTATCTAGTTGCTTGTGAGTTAATAAAAGAGAGATTACCATGGCGGTCCTGACCTCATTAGGTGAGCCATTCGAAGTGAAAAACTGTGGCAGATGTTCTCCTGCTAGCCTTGAAGAAGCAAGCTCCCATGCTGTGAGAGGAGGGGTCACATGGTAAGAACCTGAGGATGGTCTCTAGGAGTTGAGAGTGGTCCACGGTCTATACTCTACACCTACTCTAGAGCTACAAATAAAACAGGGACCTCAGTTGTATAGATTTATGAATATGAATCATGCCAAAAATCAGTGAACTTGAAAATAGGTCCTGAGCCTCAGAGAAGACAGCAGAACTAGCTAACGTCTTGGTTTCAGCCTAATGAGGCCATGAGCAGAAGAATAAGCTAATCTATGTTGTGAGAGAATAGCTGTGTTTTGCATTTTTTTATGACAATTTTTTTAATGGAGTCTTAGGTTCATAGCAAAACTAAGAAGAAGGTAAAGAGATTTCTCATATTTCCTGTACCCCAACATATGTATAACATCCTCCATTATCAAAAACCCCCACCAGTACATTTGTTACAGTTGATGAACCTACATTGACACATCATTATCACCCAAATTGCATAGTTTACATTAGGCTTCACTCTTGGTACTGTGTATTCTATGGATTTGGACAAATGTATGATGACATGTATCTACCATTATAGTATCATACTGAATATTTTCACTGCCCTAAAAATCCTCTGTGCTCTACCTATTCATCCCCTGCTCCACCAAATTTCTGGCAACCACTATTATTTTACTGTATCCATAATCTTGTCTTTTACAGAATGTCGTATAGTTCAAATCTTACAGTATATAGCCTTTTCATATTTGCTTCTTTCACTTAGTAATATGCATTTAAGGTTCCTTCACATCTTTTCACAGCTTGATAGATAGTTCTTTTCAGCTCTGACTAGTATTCCATTGTCTGAATATACCACAGTTAATTTATTCATTCACATTTAGAATGACATCTTGTCTGCTGCAAAGTTTGGGCAATATGAATAAAGCTGCTATAAACATCTGTGTGCAGGATTTTATGTAGACATAATTTTTCAGCTACTTTGTATACATAACAAAGTGTGTGATTACTTGATCATATGATAAGAATACGTTTAGTTTTATAAGAAACTGTCAAGCTGTCTTTGAAAGTGGCTCTAGCATTCTGCATTTCCATGAGTAATGAATGAGAGTTCCTGTTGCTCCACAACCTCATCAACATTTGGTGTTGTCAGTGTTATGGATTTAGGCCATTCTAATAGGCTCATAGTAGTATCTCACTGTTGTATGAATTTGCATTTCCCTGGGGACTGTGATGTGGAACTTCTTTTCATAGGCTTATTTGCCATTTGTATATCTTCTTTGCTGAGGTGTCTGTTAGGGTCTTTGGACCATTTTTTAATCAGGTTTTTTCTTATTCTTGTGCTTGAAGAGTTCTTTGTATATATTGGATGACAGTCCTTTATCAGATATTCTTTTGCAAATATTTTCTCCTTATCTGTGATTTGACTTACTCTCTTGACAGTGTCTTCCACAGTACAGGAATTTTTAATTTCATTGAAGTCTAGCTTGTCAATTTTTTCTTTCATGGATCATGCCTTGGTGTTGTAACTAAATGTCATCACCAAATGCAAGGTCATTTAGATATTCTTCTATGTTATCTTCGAGGAGTTTTGCATTTTACATTTAGGTCTG
>NW_012136080.1:519454-523758 GCF_000956105.1 Propithecus coquereli
CATTTTGTTGAAGATTTTTGCATCTATGTTCATGAATATATTGGTCTGTATTTTTCTCTTCTTATAATGTCTTTGTCTGGTTTTCGTATTCAGCTATTGCTGGCCTCATAGGATGAGTTAGGAAATGTGTGCTGTTAATGCTACTAAATTTGTAGGAATTAGTTACACAGTAATAGAAAGTTAATATTAATAGATCTCCAGCAGTGAGGTTCTCCAGTACACTCTGACTCTAGGATAGCTTCAAAGAACTAGGAAAATCTATCAGAACTTGGTATAAAACAAAACAAAACAAAACAAAAGCCACTGGTCACAGTGTTTACATACAGATGCCAGGTGGGAGAAAAAACTGAGAGTTATCTGGACTTTGCTATTATGATATTGCTGCTGCCCCATTGGACCGCTAATGATACATATTTCTATTTGAGTGGATGACCATAGACCACTAGATCTTTCAAACGTATGCTTTAAATTCTCTTACTTGTCTTTGTAGGTAACTACCAGCTTTTGCTTTCTGGGTCTTGAATTAATCTTCTTTTATCTTGTTAAAAATAATATTTTCTGTTTGCCATTGTCAATGGAGCACGTCTTTGCTCTTCCATGCTGGTTGATAATTGTCCCCTTCACCATATTTGAGTGCCTATAATCTGAAGAGACAGTAATAGGAGAAAAACTTTTTTAAAATTTGTTTGCCAAGTAGCCAGAGTCAGAATTTCTTACCACAAATTCACTGAGAGTTAGGCACCCTATGGATGTCTTGTTCCCGTGTTAATTTTTTCCCCACAAGGAGACATCCTGACCTTCCTTCTCTATGGAAATAACACAATTTCTTTTGCTTATCTTTCCTGTTTCAGGAGCCAAGACACAGATTTTTTTTTTCTTTTAGCTTGTTTTCTCCCTAGATTACATCAAGAGTGCATTGTCTCCTTCCTGTCAATTATTTTCAGACCCAGCTTCCCTTGTGCACACAGCTACCACTTCACCAAAGTGGAGCAGACGCTAATGGCCGTGTGCTCTGCCCTCAGCCAAGTGTCTGGCAGTGGCCACAAATAAAACCATCTGTTACTGGGGTGAGTCCATAGCCTGTCACTGCTGTAATTTGGGAAGGTACATACTTTCCAGGCTTCTCTGTTATTAGAGGTCCAATGGGGCCCCCGAGGCCTACAGCAACTGGGTACATAATTACATGAAAAAACTTAGATGGCTTTTCCATTCACACTGGGTGATCTTAGAGCAGGCAAATACTGTTGTTAGATAACTAAACCTGAAGAATGAGCTGAGCATGACCAGGGCTGGAATACTCTAACTTAAGACTTAAACTCTTTTATTTTTAAAAACTTCTTCCTTTTATTTCAATTAAGGATCACATAGGAATAATTTGATACAATACTCAACAACACACAGTGGATACTGACTATGTGAGTATGAGTTAACAAATTGAACCTAAGTAGAAAACGTAGAGGAAGGAATGAATATGTCATGGGAAGCTATAATTTGTGAACACCTGATGATCATTATTTCACTTAACTGTCATAATAACATTATGTGATATGTGACAATATCCATAGTCCTCAGATGAAGCTCAGAGAAGTAGACAAGATCACATAGTAGAGGTAAGTGGCAGAAATAGGGTTCAAATTCAGGATTTTTAAATTTCAAATTCTTTCCCCTTTCTATTACACTCCCAGAGTGAACAGCAGCAGCAGCTTCAAAGGTTATCATTTTTTAATGTTATCACCTCTGAGGTTACTCTTTCTTCTATGCCCACCTACCATACTCAGGGTTCATTAGAATTACTGTTCTTATTTTAAATAAAAAACCCTAAAGCTAGCTAGCCCCTTCTCTCATGTGAGAACACCGTGAGAAGCCACTATCTATGAAACAGGAAGTGGGCCCTACCAAATGCCAAATCTGCTGGCACCTGGATCTTGGATTTCCCAGCATTAGAACTGTGAGAAATCAATTTCCATTGTTTATAAGCACCCATTCTATGTAGCAGCCTGAGCAGACTAAGATAACCTCTCAATCCACTTTGTTTTCTATCCTCTGAGTGACACTTTGGCAATGATATGTCTCAGAGTCCAGAAACCCTCACTAGTTGGCTTACTAGAACAGAAGCTTCCAATGATCTAAACCCCACCCATTTCTCCTCTAAATTTAAGCTCTCTTTGGTTTAAAACTTCTTATTTTTTCTCCCTTACTTATCACCACACTCCTACTTCCCCAACCTGGCAAGTTGCATATAGTGGCAGAGAACATGATGGTAGAGATTGGGTGCTGCTTTCTGTCACCAGAAGAAACTTTGCTCCCCACATATACTCGCTCATTTGTTTTTCATGATTAATCCATCAGCAGCAGTTTTAAATATCCGTAGTCATTCTCTGTTCCCCTCTCCTCCATATCTTCTTCCACATTATGCCTTTAATCCTTGATGGGTGATAGGGAGAGTAGCTAATAAAGCCTAGTGTTCATAACTGATTTCACTCTATCTCAATGAGGTATGATAGGAAAATCGGTACACAACTCCCTATTTGACGATATTGCAGATGAAAAGAAGGTCTAGAAATCCGTGACTTGTCCTGAGGATGGTTCCATTACCTTATAACAATAGATCCAACTCTGTGGATTTCAGTGACCTGGTCAAGCTGTTTTTAAGCTATCTCATAGACCATTGTGCTTATTTAATGATATGCCTTTTTTTCAGTGGGCAGTGAGTGCCCTAAGCACAGAATCATTTCAAGAACATCTGTAAAATCTAACATTTTTTGTGCTCCCATCTTTTGCAGCTTGACTTGTACAAAACCTCAGCATGTCCTGTAGTCTATGTTGGCCTTGGTTTCCTTATCTGAAGGAGATCAGCGTTATAAAGAGGTTCCTACTTTGCAGAGAGAACTTTCTATGGAAACATTTCTCAAACTTTAACATACACACAAATCACCTGGGATTCACTCGGATTCACTAGGCCTGGGTCAGTGCCTGAGAATATGCATTTCTAGTAAGCTCCCAGGTAATGGTAACATTGCCAGCCCCAGGATCACATTTTGAATACAAATGATCTATAGTTCTTTATTCCCTCGATCTGAAAAATGAGTTATCAAAATCACTCACTACTAAAGTAAGCAGAATTGTGTGATTTATAAAATTTTGTCTTATTACTCCATTTGAGTCTTATCCAGTGGAGTAGATAGTACATTTATTATTTTCACTATTTAATAAATGAGGAACCCAAAGCCTAGAATGCTTCAGTGGCCTTTCATGGCTAATTAGTGACAAAGACAATGCATAAACCTGTTCTTTTGGCTCCTCGTCTGATATTCTTTCTGCCATGGTCCATTGACATTCAATTCTATGTAGTAATATTAACCTTTATGTGATATTATTGCAGAAATTATCTCACTTAGAAACTACGGTGGCTATGTGTTCTGAAATCTTAGATTAATGTGAGCCAGTACTTACACCCCAAGAAAATAGAGTGTAAAATATTTGCATTATGTAGGCACGTTTTCCTGAGGAGGGTCCATCATTACTTTAATCAAATTTTCAAAAAGGTCAATGGCAAACCCAAAATTTTGAATGCTGGTCAGAGATTAGTTAAAATGTACAAAACTAAAAGAATCAAGGGCATTTTTTTAAGGCAAAGATAATCATTTGGCATAAAATAGTTGGAGATTCCAGATGAAAGCTTTTCTTTCAGTCTTAAGAATCTATACATTGAACTTTACTCAGTTGGGAGTAGCGGTCCACCTTTGAGGAGTGAGCAGCATGGGAAGCAACTAAAAGGGGATCTGGGGCATATGCAAGTCTCCTGCCTTCCCAAACTGGACATCCACTTTAGGTTTCCACCACTTCCACGGGCTAAGAAGGTCCTTAGCAGTTCATAGATCTTGCAGACCTGGGATCCACATTCTTTCTGTGAAGAGCCAGCTAGTAAATATTTTAGGCTTTGCACACCATGTGGTCTCCAGCCCAAGGTACTCAACTGTACTAGTGTTGCCTGAAAGTTACCATAGATAATAAGCAAACAAATAGGTATGGGCTGTCTTCCAATAAAAGGTTATTTACAAAAACAGATGGCTGGCCAGATTTGGTCCGTAGGCTGTTGGGAGGGTGGGGGAAGGCCTTCCCTAGACAAAAGTTTACTTCCTTAGAGGCAAAGAGTGTTTGTCAGGACTCTATAAATCCCCATGTTCTTCTTTTAATAGAAGGAGAAAAGTGCTCTACTGAAGAACAGCGTGTCTTTGTCATTGAATATTACAGTCAGGAGGGGCATCAGAGTGTATTTACCCCAACACTTCATTTTATGGATA
>NW_012136080.1:525314-527955 GCF_000956105.1 Propithecus coquereli
CATAAATAAAATCATAATTTTTCCCCTTTGTATAACTCAATCAATCTTACCATTCTTCTTCAAAACCATATATTTTAATAGCAGCATGATAAGAATTGGCATTTAATGTATCTTTATAGATGACTTTTCTATCGAAAAAGCCATATATGCATAAATTTTTAAAAATCAGAGTATTAAAGAGTTTTTAATGAAATCTGAATCTCTCACCTGAGACTTATTCCTCAGAGGCCAGCATTGTTAGCAGTTTAATATATGTCCTCCCAAAATTAGTGTTTTCTTCCACAAGTGTAGGTGCTTGTGTGTGTGTGTTCGTGTGTACGTGTGTGTATATATGAACAAAAGGAGCCTCAGGATATTTGCTGTACTCTATATCTTGATCTGTTTATTTAATATTTGCTGAAGATTTCATATAGATCTATCTCAGACTATTAACAGCTTCAAAATGTTTCATTTTAAGGTCTGACTATACTTAATCAATTTCCTGTTGAAGAGACTTTAGTCCTCTTACCAGATACTCTTGCCACACTCTGACAACACTGACAAGTTAAAAGAAGCCAAGGAATCACAGTAAGATCACAGAATATTCATTAATTACACCCCCAAATCTGTTATAGTATATGTGATAAATGCAATAAAAAGGCAACAACCTTACTGTATACTTTAAGCATTTCCATATTTGTTTAATATTTAATTTCATTTCTTTCCTGGCTTTATTCTTTTTTCACATAAATATGCAAATTAAGAATTTTCTAAATATAGGCAAATGAAGGTCTCTTCTGACCAAATAAGTCAGTGATGTCCACCTTTATTCTTCAGGGAGATTTATTTGCAGTAATGCAGTTAAAAGGCATCTATTAAGCTTTTTGTTTTATTAATTTATATATTTAACAAATGAGCACATGGCCGCAGTATGAAAGTCAAACAGCACTTTAAGATTTATAGCAACAACAGCAAAACCAACCTTCTTCCCTAACTCTCCCTGCTCCCACGTCCTGCTCCCCGGAATCTGCCACTTTCAATTGTCCTATATATTTCTTCCAGGTTTTATCTTTTTCTTACTAGCAACAGGAGTGTATTGCTCTTGGTTTCTTTATCATTTTAGGCTATATATCTTGAATTCCTAAATTGAAATGCTACATACACCATCCTCCATCCCCCAAAGATAATTATATTATGGATTTAATTAAATCAGTATTTTGTGTTTTCTTTATTATGCCTTTGAACCTACTGTTTGTGGTGGAGCCAATAATGGGCTATAATTACCTTTGCTTTGTTGTATAAATTCTTTTTGTTTTTTTAGGAGTTAAACATTGTTTTATTATTTTTTTTTACTTGCTTTTGAGAATACTTTTCCCCAACCTTTCAATAGCTCATGGTCTCATCTAGCTGCTCCATTTATTTTTTTATTCCTTCTGCATGATGCCTTCTGCTCCAGCCCTATTCTAGATCAGCAGCCCTTGAGGCCTCCTGGGTAGCTGTTTGATCATAGCATCCCACTGGCCATCTTCTTGAAAATTTCTGAACTTCTAGTTATAGCAGGTGTTGGATCCTGCAATTCCTGTGTCCTACATTCCATATTGTCCCTAGCATAAATATTGCCTCTTTTAGATGAAGCACCTCCTGAAGAGGAGAGAAAGAGTAGGGAGGAGTTTATTCTTTGGAAAATGTAGTGTCTCGAAAATGCTTTGATGCTAGCCTTATACTTATATGATATGCTTCAGTGAGGGCCCTGTTTTCTTCTTTTTCATTTGTTTTATTTAGGCCTTATCTATCTGGATTCACGTCACATGTCCTTCTATGTAGATAATTTTCTTTTGGGTAATTTGCTATCCTTAATTTATTTCTGGATCTTCTGTTAGACAGATATCAAATGATGTACATTGACCCTCTGAGTTTGCTTTTATTTCTCTCTCACTTTCCATCTCACTGTCTTGCTATTTCTAGTCTTTGGAAGATATCTTTAACTTTACCTTTTAATACTGCTATTGAATATTTGATCATCCCTATCATCATTTTAATTTCCTAGAGCTCTTCTTAGCTCATTTCAATGGCATCATTTGTTGTTGTGTTTTAAATGGGTGCAATATTATTTCCTGCTTTTCTGAGGTCATTAACTATTGTTCTTAAAAAAAAAGAAAAACTCCCTCTGTCCCTAGTATTTTCTGTCTTCGAATTTTATCCTCAATTGTCTTGGTCTTTGCTTTTTGTGATGGAGGCTTTCCTCCAGTATGTGGTAATTTTTCTGTCCCTTCACATTTAAGAATGAGGTGTTAAAAATTTGATGGCAGAACTTGTGGACTGGTGACCTTCACTGTAGGGTGGTTGGGTAGAAAGCTGGGTTTTGCTTGGCAGCTTCCGCAATATGAATGTCTGAATGGCATTTCTCTGGGATCCTTGTTTCTCCTAAGAAGGAGATTCTACTTTCCTGTAGGGCAGTGTGTGTGCGGTTAATGGTGTTAGGTAGATAGTAATGACAGGGTAAGGAGCATGAGCAGAGGATGTAGGAGTATATATTCCCAACTAGTTTTCAGACTTTACCTAAATACTTCTCTTTTTATTTTAGCTTCTCATTTCTTACCTCTTCTCTGTGCCTCATGTCCCCAAGTAGTAAGTCTCTAAAGTCTACTTCCTCCGTTTGAGA
>NW_012136080.1:529335-531311 GCF_000956105.1 Propithecus coquereli
TACTAAGATGTTTAGTGCCCTCTAAATTTTGTGCCAGAATGGTGTCCTTCACTGTCCTCACCTAGGCCATGCCCTGATTCTCTCTCTCTGTCTAAATATATTTAGGTGCACATTTACGTAGTACTTAAAAGTAGACTATTTGACACTTCCTTATAGCTTCCATTCACCTGAAATCTATATATTAAATAACCACATTTAAAGCAGGCAGAAGATAAATGTTATCAACCTTAGAAACTCTGGGTACCAACAAAATGGTTAATGTAATTGTCCTCTAATATTTCAAATAACACCAAAAGGCAGGTCTTTAGGTAAGTAAGGAAGTAGCCCATGCTGAGAGTTGGCTAGGAAGAGACATTTCTATTTTTACGAATCCCTTTCCAATGCCTGATTATAGTCTGCTTTTAAACATATGGATTTTGAAGCCATAATAACATCCTCCTTCTTTATAGGCTGATTTTTAAAGTTTTATTCTTGGTAGAATTTTCTCCCAGTAACTCAGTCCTAATGCCCATAGTACACTAAATGACAAACTTCTTACGGGAGACTGATAAGCACGTGTATGAGAGAACCTGACTGCCCGCTGAGTCTGGCAATGCTGATAACGCCGCACTGAGGTCTATGAGTTCTGATAGAAAAAGAGGAAAAGAAAAAAGACATCTCTGCCACAACTTTCTTTCTGGAAGACTTGCTTACATGCTGTATTTTTAGTCTTGTCATAGGAAGTGGGTGTCGATCAAGATATTTTAGGAAAGGCTTAACTTTCCCTAGCTATATTATAAACTTTCAATGTTTCCTTATTCAAATAAATGCCCCACATTCATAAGGGAAAAGATCAGGTGGCTTTGCCCAGGGCTGCTATTTTATTTTGTTTCATTTTTTATTTTATTTTGCTTTTGCAAAGAACATTTTTTAGCTGGCGCTTTGTGCTTCTGTAATGGTGTTTCTCATGCATCCAGAGATGCCAGCTAAGGAACTGGACACTGTGGAAACAAGTATGGAGAAATTGCTGGTTCAGAATTGAATGAAACAGAATGCACTCTCTAAAGGCTCAGTGCCATTATATTAAACAGTGCTCTGAGAGTGTCCCTGGTGATTTTCTGAATTTATGCTCTAGGTGGACAGCCTACAAAAAATTAGGCCTCAAACATTGTTTTTCTCAAAAGGCACATATAGGAATAACATTTATCAGGCATCAGGCAGATGGGACAGGAGAGAAGAGGATGGGTATATACAAACATAATGAGGGCGAATGTAACCTAAACATTTGTACCCCCATAACATGCAGAAATAAAAAAAAAGGTAATGTGTTGTAACATGTAAATGTCTTCACAGGAAAAGGTGCTATTTCCCTTCTCCTACTTGGAAGATTTGCATGGAAGGTCTCTTCTCCCACTCTCTTTTTCCACTGTTCCAATGGAAATATTTGAGAATCTCTGGGAAAGCTTAATTTTGAATGTAATTTAATGGAAGCCCTGACCAAACTAAACCCTTTGCCCATAGAACTTTGTCTGCATCAGTGGCTTGTTCGTTCCTATTTATGCCCTTCATTTTGCAGGTTGTTTCAGATGCCATGTATTTATAAGCTGAAAATCACAATACATGAGGGTTACTGATTGTAATTTATCCAAGAAATATTGTATTGGCCTCCTAGGATGATCTTGAAATATTGGGCCAAAAGCCAGAGAGAGTAGTGATCGGTTACTAGTCATGAAGGTCTAAAAAGAACAGCAGGGTGAGGGTCAGAGATATGAGAAGGAAATGCAATTGAGGTGTGAATATTTTAGTTAAGTTGTTCTGAATGCAATTATAACTGCGTGATGAATTTTCAGACAGGTAAGCCTAATTGCCCAGGATGTGATATTAAATTAAGTTTCTGCTCCACCTCCACCCTTATCCTCTGATCAAACATAACATGACACACATTTTCATTATTTCAACATATTTTCTCACCCTTACCCAAAGAGTAATGGGGGAGA
>NW_012136080.1:531361-532948 GCF_000956105.1 Propithecus coquereli
CTGTAGGGTGGTTGGGTAGAAAGCTGGGTTTTGCTTGGCAGCTTCCGCAATATGAATGTCTGAATGGCATTTCTCTGGGATCCTTGTTTCTCCTAAGAAGGAGATTCTACTTTCCTGTAGGGCAGTGTGTGTGCGGTTAATGGTGTTAGGTAGATAGTAATGACAGGGTAAGGAGCATGAGCAGAGGATGTAGGAGTATATATTCCCAACTAGTTTTCAGACTTTACTTAAATACTTCTCTTTTTATTTTAGCTTCTCATTTCTTACCTCTTCTCTGTGCCTCATGTCCCCAAGTAGTAAGTCTCTAAAGTCTACTTCCTCCGTTTGAGAGCAAGGAGGCAAGGTCGAGGAGGCATGCTCTCTGTTTGCACCCATATCTTCCGAGGTACCTCACACCTTCAATTACTGCGGCTTTAGAGGATCTGGGAGTTCGACACACTGATCTCTCTTCAGTATGTCCTGGATACTCACTTTCAGCTTCCACTACTTTGCTTGATCAGGTATTTTTTCCTCTATTCTCTTTTTATCTTTCAAAAATGAGTTACATCACTTACTTATTGTTGTTTGCACTCTTATTTCTGTGCTCTTGTGGATTATTACTTTTTTTTATTCCTTGCTGTCATTTAAGTGTGATTTTAGGCAAGAATGAAGATAAACGCATATGTCCAATTCGCTACATTTTCTTATTAAGTTTAAATAAATATAAAATCTTCTTTTTCTTTTTTGGTAGGATAATTCCTAAAATAACATAATGGACTACTTCACACAGGCTTAGGAAAATATATTTGGAGACTTAGCTTGGGAATTTGTTTCTGGTTTAAAAGATAAAGTTCATTTATACACAAGAATGTGTTGATTTCATTCATTAGCATATGTTCACAGCCATGGCAAAGCATAATGCTAAAAAAATTACTTAGATGCAACTCGGTTTTATGAATTACCAAGCAGAAAAATATAAATGGCCTTATTATTCTGTCATCACTGACGCTGTACTCTTCCAGATCATGGTTTTTGCACAATGGGAAATATTTGAAAGTTGTTTTTCTCACTGATGGCCCAGCATAGATTGATTCAGTGATAATACACTCAGAGAAGACATGTGGTTTCAGGGTACTGGGAATGAGAACAAAATTTCCGATTAAAGCCTTTTGAATAATTCTTGCTGGAGGCGCTATATACCATTTGCTGTGAATTGTATATATTTAAAATCTGAAATATGCCAAAGCAAACAATGAAGATAAAAAACTGACTCCCCTAAGAATTACTGTGCTCTCAGGTCTTTCTTGGTTATCTTGGACTGAGACTGTCAAAAACATTTCTAGTCAGGACATTTACTCCATGCCACGTTCAGGACACACTGCCCTGTCCTTTTCCAGTGCAGTCAGTAGTGCAGGACTCAGCATTCGAGCAGCATTTCACCTACCAGGGTACACAAGTCCTTTCACAACCAGGCCTCTATTCACTTGACCATTCGTGAATACTTTATCCTTCATACTCTTCACTCCAACCCTAATGTATGACTGCAATTCCCCTGAGGACTCTATTCCCTCTTACCTGCTCTCTCTGCCAAGGCACTTCCAATTCACT
>NW_012136080.1:535713-536938 GCF_000956105.1 Propithecus coquereli
GCAGAGATAGCAAATCTGGAGAGGCTTAAAGGTAAACAGAGGTTGGAAAAAGAGACATAAATTAAATTGATGATCTATCTACAGTGTGACAATTACAATGATCGGAGTCTAGATAAAACAATGCTGAATTAGAAGCTCATTTGTCCTGGATCAAATGCTGACCTTGAACGAACCTCTTAATTCTCTCTATGCCTCAATTTCCTCATTAAAAAAACAAAAAGAAGTATTTTAAATTCTCAGACTTCTTAATTTCCTTCAGGTGACAGATCATTTCTCTCAGCTCCAAGCTTGGATATTTTTTGCTGATGCCTCATGAAAACAAGGGCTCACCTTGTGCCCTCCACTTGGCAGGCACCGCTGAGTATCGGCCATCTTCTTCCTGGCCTGGGAGACTGAATAGGACCAGGCACATATACACGGCTCCTGCAGGAGTAGATACTGACCTCCATGAAAAGCAGGACAGCAGCTTCTCTGAATGAATTATGCTAAAAGTGTGTTAGAGGATGAAAGAGCTTCAGTCTTTGTTTCAAGTCATGAAATGAGTCTCTCTCACCACAGAGAAGGAGCAGAGTGTAGGCAAATGGTACAGATGAGTCTTCCTCCTGGTGGAGAGGACAGAAAGCCAAGAAAGTGAAGTGCTATTTTGTTGACAGAGGCTATTTTCATCAGTTTGAGGAGTGATGAAAGTTGCTAGCTGTTCCATCACCATTTAGCCCTTTGAGCTTTTACTTCATTGCTAAAGTCATGGGTCAAATGCCATTGCTGGAGAGGTCAATTATGTGATTGATCCCGACTTGTGGTCCAGAAGTCTTACTTGTAAGAACTTTTTTTCTGTCAGTCTGGTGAAGGGATGAGCCTCCAAAACCCATTCTGCTTGGATATTTATAATCTTTAATATTATGAGTTTGGGAGTCATAGTAATAACAAGACATTAAGTGTTTGTTTAAGGTGTCTGGCAAATGTCGTCAAGATCAGCAAGGAATCCTTAGTCACTCTCTGGCCTGATTTTATATGAAGTATTATTAGAGTCTCAAGATTCATGAAACACTTGTCTCAAATGACCTGTAAAAAAGCCATTATTCAGAAAGTGTTCCTATAAAGAATTATTTGTTTCCTCAAAATATTACATATGGTATGAACACTCAAAACCTTGGTACTTCTTGGACAGCCTTAGATACATTTATTATTTGCTGTACATAAATTACTTCCAAATGAAGTCTAGGGG
>NW_012136080.1:538883-542032 GCF_000956105.1 Propithecus coquereli
ACTTGCGCTATTTAGACATGTTTCAGGATGCAAATCTTTGAACCATTTGGGGCTTATGATCCCTGAATTAGAAATCAATTTGACTTGAATAATCAGCTCGATTTTGTTTCATAGAGTATATTGCATTTAGAAGGTGTCTATCCTGAAGTGCCCAATGATACTCAATGACACCGATGTTCGTGGCTTTATCTTTGAAGGTGAGAAGGTGATATTTGCAGGTGGTTAATCCCTAGGCAGTTTTCCATGTCTCAGCCATGACTGTGGTCAATTTTTTCCTCCTCCAATTTAAAAGCAGTATACCTTTGTTCAAATTAGACACCAAATCACCACTTCCTGCTTGAAAGAATGTAGCTCCCTACCTTTCCAAACTGGTTCTCCATGGGGAAAAATTTAGTTCTGCCTACTGGGCTAGGTTTGTTGTCTTTAGAAAAGAGGGATATTAATAGGATCTGGTCTTCACATAGTAATGTTCCAGACTATGTGCCAGACGGTGATTTTGTTTCATTAAAATACTCTATTCAACACAATATTTTTCTTTGAGTTTTCTGGCTGTTTATAAAACACTTAGCCATAAGTAGCTTATTGATTTTGGTAAAACTGACTCACAACATGACCATTTGGAGAATTTAGATTAGTATTTTTTAAATTATTTTAATTAGATTATAAAATAAACACAATCCTGTTTTATGTTGTGAGAAATCAGAGATGACATAAAGACATGTGATGTGATGTTTCTGCCTCATTTAAAACAGGTATACATACATATTTTCCAATCGTAGATTTTATTTTTCATGAGCTATGCGCTGAATCAGAATTGTTTCTCTGCATCTTTCAAGAACCGTCAATGAGAGCTTGCCTGATTGAGTATGGAGTGCTTCGATGTTCAGGTTACCCCTGTGAGATGAATGGGAAATGGAAGGCTTGCCTTATTTCTGAACTCAACCATTGCCACCTTTTGCTCAGGCTCTTTGTATCTCTGTGGGTAGGAAAAAGACGAAGAAGTTGGGGGGAGTTTTGAAGAGAGATGGCTAGGTGTGTTGAGGGGGAAAAAGTGTGTTTATGGTGAGAAATGTTTCTTTAAATGCCAACAAATAAATAGAAATGCTTCCAGTGGGAGGCACATCTCAGCTGCTGTAAACAAGAGCCTGAGAAAATTGAGCATCACCATTCTTTCATGAGAGGCATTGAATGACTTGCTTTTTAACTGAGAAGTTTTTAAATTTTTGCATTGAGTGTGTAAGTTGTAAGTCGCTAAATCTTCTAAGGGTATTATATTAGTTTGCTTTTGCTGTTTAGCAAACCATCCCAGAATTCATTGACTTAAAACATTAACTACTTGTTATCTTTATTATCAGAGACATGTTGCATATCTTCTGGGGTTCGTTTGATCCAGGCTTGGCTCAGCTAGATGAGTTTGCTTCAGCGGAGCAGCTCTAAGTCTCATGGTAGGTTTTAAGGCAGCTGGGGTGTCTCTGTCCCACATGTCTCTCATTCTCCTTGGACCAGCAGGCTCCTCGGGGTAGGTTTTTCTCAAAGTGATGCCAGAGCCATAAAAAAGCCAGGCTAAAATATGGCACACTTCATTTCATTAAGCTGGTAAAAAATCCAAGTACAAAATACAACAGTGTGGAGATTTCTCAATGAACTGAAAGTAGATCTACCAGCAGATTCAATCCAGCAATCCCACTACTGTGTATCTAACCAAAGGAAAGGAAGTCATTGTATCAAAAAGAAACCTGCAATCACATGTTTATCTCAACACAAATCACAATTGCAAAGATATGGAATCAACCTAAGTGCCCATCTACCAAAGAGTGGATAAAGAAAATGTGACATGTGTACACCATGGAATACTACAAAGCCATAAAAAGGATGAAATAATGTCTTTTGCAGTAACTTGGATGGAACTGGAGGACATCACAACTAAATGAAGTAACACAGGGATGAAAACCAAATACTGTATGTTCTCACTTATCGGTGGGAGCTAAGCTATGGGTGTGCAGAGGCACGCAGAGGCAAAATGTACACTGGAGACTCAGAAAGGAGGATGGTGGAATAGGAATGAGGGCAAAAAAAACACCTATCAGGGGCAATGTACACTATTTGGGCAACAGGTACACTAAAACCCAGACATCACCACTATATAATTCATCCATGTAACCAAAAGCCACTTGTGCCCCTAAATCTATTGAAACAATTTTAAACATAAGCAGAAACTATTTTTCAGGGGTAAAAAGATACAGTCTCTGAGTTTCTCTAGTACACCAGGAGATCCAAACAAATTCCTGTCTCATAGCAGATATTAAAAAAAAATTGCTTGATAAATGTTACCAAAAAAGAAAAAATAAGGCAGGGGTTAAAATATAATATGCCCATTAGAAGAAGGAACTACAAAGTCACATGGCAAAGGACATGGATATGAGAAAGGATGAAAAATTGCGGTCCATGATGTAATCTCCAATGGAAAGACCTGCGTGAGCAACTTCACAAATGTCATAATAAATCTGTGTGAATTTCTTATAATGTTTCTAATATCTGTCAACTTCTGTGGTGCTTGGATAACCCATGAAAATGATGCTTTGTCCATATTCTCTCACCATCCTGCCCCATCCTGGGTAAATAGAGGGGCATTTAGAGATGATGTTGACTAGAGGAAAGGCTTTTATGCAAAATTTAGAAAATATTTATTTTTAAAAGAAAATAAATCCAGGTAGATATGACGAAAGTGAGTTCCTGACAATGATCAAAAAAGGGTTTGATTCAGAGTGGATTTATCAAAATGCAAATATTTTAAACAAAACAGAACTTTGCAATTGCATCAGAAGCTATTCCCTCAAAGCCTACTGGGGCATTTTCTAGTTTACATAATGTAATTAAATTCAAGCCTGATGAATTCAAATTTATCCCAAAGACATTATTGGCAACATGATCCCATGTGGGCAAAAGGCTGAGGAAGTAGCATGTTTGGGGGCGAAGAGAGAATTAGAAAATCATATCTAAAGCTCACAGCAATTGTTTGAAAGGATTCCTCTACAGCACTGTTCAGCAGTGATGGAAAGGGAATTGGGAACTTTCTAGAACTAGACTTCACTCTAAAACCCTACTTCATCCTTGGACACAAAGAAAAAACCTCAGTTTCTGCCCAGAGG
>NW_012136080.1:543992-546556 GCF_000956105.1 Propithecus coquereli
TACTACTCCCATCTCCATGTTTTAAAGGTATCACAAACATCTTATCCAAATTTGTTAACTTTCCCCTTAAACTGGACATAGTAAAAGTTCTCCAAGTACACATCTCAGTGACAGACTCTAAACTGAGAAAGCCAAAATTCTGCGATTCTTAATCAGATTTACTCCTTCATCAACCCCACCACCGCCTATCAACATCTATCCAGTTAGTAAACAAAATGTCTTAAACATTTCTCGAATCAATCCTCTCTATCTCTTTGCCTACCATAATATCTTCTCTGGGGATTTCCAGTTCTTTTTGATTCATCTCCTGGCTCTCTGATTCCACAGAACAAGGACTCAACTCCCTATTTTCCCTTTCCTGCTTCCATCAGAGTGTCCTGCTGGCCTCCCTTTTTAAAGTATTGCTTCCATTTGGTTCCTCTTTTTAACAGAGACACCCACTTCAAGGAGACAACTAGAGAAGCTTCAAGTTGCCAGGCATGAAAGCACAAAATGGCAAATTTTTGTAGCTTTCTTTTTCCAATTTTATTTTTATTGTGTTAAAATACACATAACATAAAATTTACCATCTCAATTACTTTTAAGTGTATAATTCAGTGGTATTAAATTTTTCATACTGTTGTGAAACCATTATAACCATCCATCACCTTAACTCTCTTCATCTTGTAAAACTGAAATTCTGTACCCATTAAATTTCTCCCTATTTTTCCCTCCCCTCGCCCTAGCAACCACCATTCTGCTTTCCATCTCTGTGATTTTGACTACTCGGTGTACCTCAAATAAGTGGAATTATATAGTATTTGTCTTTCAGTGATTAGCTTATTTCATTCAGTATAATATTCTCAAAATTCATCCATATTATCAAAATTTCCTTTTTTAATGGTGAATAATATTCCATTGTATGTATTAAATATACATATACTACATTTTCCTTATCCAGTCATCTGTCCATGGACATGTGAGTTGCTTCCATGTTTTAGCTATTGTGAATAATACTGTTATGAATGTGAGTGTTCAAATATTTCTTTGAGACTGTATTTTCAGTTCTTTTGGGTATATACCTGGAAGTAGAATTGTTGGACCATAGGGTAATTTTATTTTTAATTTTTTGAGGAGTTGCCATACTGTATTCCACAATGGCTGTACCATTTTACATTCCCACCAACAATGCACAAGAATTCCAATTTCTCCACATACTTTCCAATAATTGTTATTGTCTGATTTTTGCACACTAATGTATGTGAGGTGATATCTCATTGTAGTTTTTATGTGCATTTCACTAATGATTAGTGCTGTTTAGCATCTTTTTCATGTGCTTATTGGCCATTTGTATATATTCTTTGGAGAAATATTTATTCAAATTCTTTGCCCATTTTTAAATCAAAGTGCCTGCATTGTTGTTGACTCTTAGGAATTCTCTATATAGTCTGGTATTAATCCACTATCAAATACATGATTTGTAAATATATTCTTCCATTCTGTGGATTGCCTTTTTACTCTGTTGGTAGTGTCTTTTGATGCACAGTTTTAACAAATTTTCATGAAGTCCTATTTGGCTAGTTTTTCTTTTTTTTTTTTTTTTCTCCTATGCCTTCCTTGTGATATCCAAGAAATCATTGCCAAATCCAACATCATGAAGCTTTTGCCCTGTGTTTTCTTCTAGAAGCTCTATAGTTTTATAGGTCTTACACTTAGCTCTTTGATCCATTTTGAGTTTATTTTTGTGTATGGTGTTAGGTAAGAGTTCAACTACATTCTTTTCAAGTGAATATTCAGTTTTCCCAGTAACAACTGTTTAAGAGACTATCTTTTCCCCATTGAATTGTTTTGACACCCTTGTCAAAAATAATTTGACCATATATTTGAAGGTTTACTTCTGAGCTCTCTACTTGATTCCATTGCTTTATATGACTCTATGCCACTATCCCACTATTTTGAATACTGTAGCTTTATAGTAAGTTTTGAAATCAGGAAGTGTGAGTCATTCATCTTTGTTCCTTCCTTATCATGATTGTTGTTGCTATTGGGGTCACCTGAGATTCCATATGAATTTTAGAATGGGTTTTTCCATTTGTGCAAAAACATCATTGGGATTTTGATAGAAGTTACATTGAATCTATAGTTCACTGTGGGTAGTATTAACATCTTAACAATATTAAGATTTCCAGTCTGTGAACATGGGATATGTTTCCATTTATTTATGTCTTCCTTAATTTCTTTCAACAATATTTTGTAGTTTCATTGTATATGTCTTTCATCTCCTTGGTTAAGTCAATTCCTAAATATTTTATTATTTTTGATGCAATTGTAAATGAAATTATTTTGTAATTTCCTTTTCAGATTTTTCATTGTTAGAAACTGATTTTTGTATGTTGACTCTGAATCCTGCTATCTTGCTGAATTCATTTATTATTTCTCACGGTATTTTGGTGAACTCTTTAATATTTTCTACGTATATGATCATATCATCTGTGAGCAGGGATCATTTTATTTTTTCCTATCCAATTTGGATGCATTTTCTTTTTCTTTCTTTCTTTCTTTCTTTCTTTCTTTCTTTCTTCCTT
>NW_012136080.1:547378-578659 GCF_000956105.1 Propithecus coquereli
ATTTCTGATTTTAGTACTACTAATTTGAGCATCCTGCTCTATTTTTTTAGTCCATCTAGCTAAATGTCAATTTTGTTAATATTTTCAAAGAAACTTTTGATTTCATTGATTTCTCTATTGCTTTTTTATTAATAATAACACTGTGTTTATATTATGGTTTGAATGTTAGTCCCCTACAAAACTCATGCTGAAATTTAATTGCCATTGTAACAGTATTAAGAGGTGGCAAGTGGAGGAGCAAGAGAATGAGGAGAAAGTACCAGACTCTTTTAAACAAACAGCTCTCCCATGAACTAATGCAGTGAGAACTCACTCATTATCACAGGGAGGACACCAAGCCATTCATGAGGCATCTGCTCCTCATGATCCAGACACCTCCCACCAGGCCCCACTTCCAACACTCAGGATTGAATTCCAACATGCGAAATGAAGGGGCCAACCATTCAAAAACACATCATTCTGCCCCTGGCCCCCCAAATCTCACACTGCAGAATACAATCATCCATTCCCAATCATCTCCAAATGTCTTCACTGTTTTCAGCATCAATTCAAAAGTTCAAAATTCAAAGTCTCATCTGAGACTCAAGGAAAGTGCCTGTCACCTATAAGCCTGCAAGATCAAAAATAAGTTATTTACTTCCAAGATACAAAGGTGGTACAAGATTGGGTAAACATTCCCATTCCAAAAGGAAGAAATCAGCCAAAAGAAAGAGGCAGCAGACCCCTTGCTAGCCCAAAACCCATCAGAGCAGATAGCAAATCTTAAAGTTTCAAAATGATCTCCCTTGATTCCATATTCGGCATCAAGGCCATGCTGCTGTGAGGGGTGGGCCCTTGAAGCCTCAGGCAGCCCCACCCCTGAGTCACCCAAATGATTGCTGTCATGGGTTGGAGTCTGGTACCTGCAGATTTTTCAGTCTGAGGGTACATGCTGCTGGTGGCTCTGTGGCAGCCCCCTTCCCACAGCTCCACTAGCAATGCCCCAATGGGGACTCACTGAGGGGCTCCAATCCCACATTTCCTCTTGGCTCTACCCTAGTAGAATCTCTCTGTGTGAGCTATGCCCCTGCATCAGGCCTCTGCCTGGGCACCCAGGCTTTCCCATACATTGTTTGAAATCTAGGTGGAAGCTGCCAAGCCTCCATCACTCTTGCATTCTGCATGTCTATAGGCTTAACACCATGTGGAACCCACAAAGGCTTATAGCTTGCATCCTCTAGAGCAGCAGTCTGAGCTGTACCTAGAGCCCTTCGAGCTGTGGCTATAGCTGGAGCAGCCAGGATGTGGGAAGCAGCCAGATTATAGGCAGCAGCATTCCAAAGTGGTGCAGGGCAGTGGAGCCCTGGTCCTGGTCACCAAAATCACTCAGTCCTCCCAGGCCTCTGGGCCTGTGATGGCGGGGGCTGCCTCAAATATTTCTTTAAAGCCTTTGGGGACTTTCCCCCATTGTCTCGATTAGTACCTGACTCCCTTTTAGTCACGCTAATCTCTCTTGCAAGTGGTTGCACCACAGCCCACTTGGGCTTCTATCCTGAAAATGCTCTCTCCTTCTCTACCATGTGGACAGGCTGCAACGTTTCCTAATTTTTATATAATGCTTCCCTTTTAATTATAAATTCCAACTTCAAGTCATTCCTTTGCTCCCACATCTGGTTGTACGTTGTTAGAAGCAGCCACATTAGCCACATTACCCCAGGAATGCTTTTCTGCTTAGAGATTTCTTCCACCAGATACTCTAAATCATCACTTTTGAGTTCAGTCTTCCACAAAGTCCTAGGACATTGACACAGTGTAGCCAAGTTCTTTCCTAAGATGTAACGGGGGGACCTGTGCTCCAGTTCCCAATAAATTTCTCACCTCCATCTGAGACTTCACCAACCTGGCCTTTGCCGTCCACATTTCTAACAGCATTTTGGTCACAACCATTTAGCCAGTCTCTAAGAAGTTCCAAACTTTCCCTCATCTTCTTGTCTTTTTCTGAGCCCCCTGGGATTCTTGCAACCTCTACCCATTTACCCAGTTCCAAAGCCACTTCCACATCTTCAGGTATGTTTATAGCAACGTCCCACTCCTTGGTAACAATTTTCTGTGTTAGTCCATTTTGTATCCCTATAAAGGAAATATCTGAAGTTGGGTAATTTATAAAGAGAAGAGGTTTATTTGGCTATGATTCTGTAGGCTGTACAAAGAACATGGTGCCAGCATCTGCTTCTGGTGAGGGTTTCAGGGAATTTACTTCCAATCAAGGCAGAAGGTGAAGGGTAGCAGGTATGTCACACGGTGAGAGAAGGAGCAAGAGAAGGAGAAGTTGGTGCCAGGCTGTTTTAAACAACCAGCTCTCCCATGAAATAGCACGGTGGGAACTCACTCACTATTACAGGGAGGGCACCAAGACATTCATGAGGGATCTGCTCCCCATGACCCAAGCAGCACCTCACACCAGGTCCCCATCCAACACTGGGGATTGAATTTCAACATGAGATTTGGAGGGGCAAAACATTCAAACCATGTCAAATACGTTGGTCTGCTTAATGATGTCTCATACATCTCTTAGGTTCTGTTCACTTTTTCTCAGTCTTTTTTCTTTCTGTCCCTGAGATTCAGTAATTTCCATTGTACTATCTTCAAGTTTACTGATTATTTCTTCTATTTTCTCAAATCTGCTTTTGAATCCTTCTAGTGAAGTTTTTTCATGTATTGTACTTTTAACCTCTAAAATATTTTTGGTAGGGTTTCTTTTTAGATTTTCTATACTTTTGTTGATATTTCCATTTTATTCATAGACTGTTTTCTTGATTTTTCTTTTCTTCGACTCTGAGTATCTTTAGGGAAATCATTTAAAAGTCTTTGTCTAGTAGAGCTGCCATCAATGTCTTTTCTAGGAACAGTTTCTGTTTACTTATTTTTTTTCTTTTGAATGTGCCATCTGTTCCTGTTTCTTTGTATACCTTATGATGTTTTTGTTAAAGAGCGGACATTTGAATTTAATAATTTAGTAACTCTGGAGATATGATTCTTCCTCTCCCCAGTTTTTGCTGGGTTTTTTAAAAAAAATTTTATTTATCATTTTTGGTTTTTTGATTATTGTAGGCTGTGTCTGTGCCAAGGATCAACAAGGACAAGCTTATGGTTTTCTCTGTTTTTGTTTTTTTGTTTTTTTTTTCCAAGCTTGCACTTTTCCTTGGTCATGCACAGTCACTTTCTAATTTTCCTATTTGTGGAGTTGTTTTTAAGTGTCCTAGTCTTTAATGTCTGGATCCCAAAAGGGGAAAAATAGAAAAATCAAGGGAGGGAGAAATAAAGGGTGCTGACTCTTTAAATCTTCTGGAACTCAATTCAACTGGGGAGAGGGAATT
The DNA here is from genome assembly GCF_000956105.1 of Propithecus coquereli. NCBI lineage: Eukaryota > Metazoa > Chordata > Mammalia > Primates > Indriidae > Propithecus > Propithecus coquereli. Next base: position 550,735 of record NW_012136080.1, read on the forward strand.
TACAACTCACTTCGACTGGAGAGGTACAACAAAAATGACTACACACCTCTTTCCACCTCTGTGATCAGAAACAGCAATCAGTGATTAGAGCACAGATTCCCAATACTTGGATGGCAAGGTGCTTTTTGTCTACTCTGGTTCCTGCAAGCTGTGTGTAAATTACTCCAGGAGCAGATGCACAGCTGCCTGTAATGGGGCTAGGAGTGAGGGATGGGTAGTTACTACTCTTCTAAGAACTAAAAATTGCTCAAATTTAACTGCAATTCACTGCCATGCCTTCCCCTGGAAGTTTCAAGCCTTCAATAGATTCCAGAGTTCCAAAATAGTTACATCAAACATATTCTGACAGTGCAATTATTGTCTGGGTAGGGAGATAGATTCCTGGTGCTTCCTACTCCGACACTTCCCAGAATCCTCAGTACTAAATTTCTTTCTTATGTTAATATTTTTATTTTAAATATACAAAAATTAATATTATGCCTTTGAAGTATAGTTAACAATAATGATGACAGCTATTTATTATGCACTTCTCTGAGCCAACTATTCAAAACCATAAATAAAGTAGGGATTATTATCCCTATTTTACAGATGAGGAGATGGAATTTCAAAAGGTCAAATAAGTTTCATGGAGTCACACAGCTGCTGAGTGGCAAAGCTTGGATTCAATCCTGGGTCAGTATTACTTCAAACCTATGTTCTTTCTATTACACCATTCTACCTTGTCAGCAAGTCCAAGGAACCCGTAGTTCCTACTGTTGTATTAATCTTAGTTTGAGCCTATTAATTAGACATTTAAGATTCATTTGATTTTTTTTTCTGACCACATTTTATAGCTAACATTCAACTTTGCATTTACCCAATCTAATTCTATTTTACCGCTGAACAGTAAAATCGTGTTTGGAAAGCAGTTTCATAGGAACTTTGTGGTTAAATAATAATACATAATTGCCCCAAACTTGGCAATATTTTTACAATACTGTCCAGATGAATAGGGTGCTAAATTTTAATGGTATAGACATTAAAAACCTAAAATAAGAGTTTTGCTGAGGACCTTCCGATGGGAAAAGGGTTGTTAAAGAAGTAATTCAGTAGATTTTCATTCTTACGGTAAACTTGCCTGGCATGGGCAAACCTGTTAATTGAGTCTTCATTCTGGCTCTTGAAATAAAGAGAAAGAGGAAATAGTGATAAAAAATGTAGTATTTAAATTTAAGAATAAGTTCTTAAAAACCTAAAATAAGAGTTTTGCTGAGGACCTTCCGATGGGAAAAGGGTTGTTAAAGAAGTAATTCAGTAGATTTTCATTCTTATGGTAAACTTGCCTGGCATGGGCAAACCTGTTAATTGAGTCTTGATTCTGGCTCTTGAAATAAAGAGAAAGAGGAAATAGTGATAAAAAATGTAGTATTTAAATTTAAGAATAAGTTCTTATTAATTAACATCCTGTTTTATGTATTTATTCTTAGTATATTGCTTTTTAAAACATTTTGCTCTAGTTATAAAATGGGTCATGATTCAGTTTTTAAGACGGTCCTTCACCTTTGCCCATAAGCAGAATGCAGGCATTAAGTCCCATGATACGAATGATACTGGGAATTCCCTCATTCACTGCATTCATCTGTCCCCATATCCCACTAAGAAATCTCCCTTTAATATCCATTATTACACAGAACAACGTCAGAAATGAAACACAAGTATGTGTTTTTACAATCTTCTCATACTCAGAATGTACTTATGTGAATAATTACAGCAAATTGTAACAACTTAAAAATGAGACTATTCTTTTAATTTTTTGGCTAGAATTTATGATAACAGGCTATTCCATTTGGTTATACTGTGGATGTTCATGGTAATATAAAAATATTACATGCATTCTCATGCTTTAACCTAACACTATAAAGAAATTCCACTTCTCTAATTACTACAATGTTCCAAAAGAAGGGTCATATTTGTCTGTTATCCGTATATCTTTAACTACTACTTCATATAATCCTTTTTCATCCTCCAGTCTTCTCTCCTCCAACCCCACTTCCTCCCCTAGCCCTACCCAACTCTCTCTCCATTCACCATCCATCCACCAACCTATCTGCATACCCTGTTACCAGGTATATATTGGGCTCTTAATTTGGCTCACACTCACTAGACCCTAGAAATATAGTAGTGAATTCACTATGGCATCTGCCTTCAAGAATTTTATAGTCTAGTGAATGAACTGGCAAATGTGAGGTGATTACAATAAATTGCATTATTGGCAAGAAAGATGTGCTAAGGAAGCATGTAAAAGGGTTATCAGGAAAGTCATAAAGTGGTGTGGAAGAAATAGTGTCTAAGCTTGGGGGTAAAGAAGGAGTGAAATTTGTCAGATATAAGAGGGAGTCAAGCTAAAAAGAGAAATGTATTTTGTAGGATGATTAAACAAACCTAAGAAATATGTGTAGCTTCAGTCTTATTTAAGGATGGCTGCCACACACTGTCCTTGTATTTCTCTAACAATTGTAATTTCTGTAAGGCTCCCTACTGACAATATGTGCTACCAAATTTTGTTCCAATTTAGGCTTATATAGAAGTAGCTAGAATGTGCACACGAGTGTGTGTGTATGGGGTATTTGTACACACATTCTTTAGCTACTTTTCATTAACAATAAGAATGAATTGGATTTGAAAAGATCTTAAATTTGATAGTTACATTGAATATGGTCATTGAGCCCACAACTTGAGTCAAGTATTGGATTAAGTAAGATTTATATTCATAGAATCTTATCTGGCTGTTCTCTTTACTCATAGCCACAAATCCTTTCAAGTACATTGGTTCTTCTATAAATAATTTTTCTCGTAAATACAAGTTTAACTATGTGTTCTTGATTTCAAGGATCTCCACTACTTTATCCCACCTTCTAACTCATTATATCCTCTTATTCCCCCCTTTGCTCCATTTGAAATGCCTTCTTGTAAAGTTCATTTGTTCTCTTACTTTTCTTGTCCTTACTACTTAGTTCTGTTATCCTCCATGCCATAATTGGCTTCCATAGTGAACTTTTCACAGTGATTTAATAAAATTTTCTCTGTTCTCCTGCAATATCTTTCTCAAGATTTACATCTTATAGCAGATTTATAATGAGATACCAGAAAGTGATATAAAGGATAGAATCAACGAGTTCATATTATGTATGGCCAATAACATGCCTCAATTCTACTTTTCCCTATAACACAAACTCAACTTTAAAAATAGTTCAGACCATGCCTTAATACATGAGTGGAAGTCATTACTTCAGGTTCTAACACATCAATAAGAATGTATCCCACCCATAACAGATAGGAAATCATCTGATGTGTCAAAAGTCAATGCTCTTCATCACTCTAATAATAAAAAGTTCAATTATCAAAAAATACAGGATACCTATCAACACTAACATTCAAAAACTTTTATCATTTTCCTGTAAATCTTCACAAATTATTAGTGGAGGATGGACGCTGGAAGAAAACAGTTCTTTTATCTGAAGAGCTGAAAGCCATTATTTGTTCCTTGTAGAAAAGGAATTAATCCCACAACTACTATTAGTTCACTTCCTGAATGCCCTGGATTCCCCTAGCATGACTGACTCGTTTTTCCCCTCCGAGGCTACCGTCTTTTTTCCCTTCTCAATGTTGCCATCTTGTTTTTTCTTATTTAGGAAAAGTAGTCAAAGGCTGGTATACAATATTTGACCATGACTCTTCCTAGTATCTCACAATCTCTTCCAATTAATCAAAGGTGATAATGAAAGATATCATTATTGGAAGAAGAGTAAAGTTGTCTCAGGGGAAAAACGAGATTATCGAAAAGGTGCATGTGAAAACAAATCATTGAATAACCAAAGCCTACCTATTAGAATGTGTTTCCCTCTCTTTCCACCTGGTGCTTTTTCTCTCTTTCTGAGAGAATCTCTGCTTCTTCCTCCTTCTATTTTCCTGTGTTTATCCATCTTGCACATGAATCTATATGATTTGCATCTATATGACCTACTAGCTCAAGGGCCCATCATCAATTGACAAGTTCCTTCTCCATCTCTCAGTTTATGTTATTGAGTACAAACGTGATTACCTCAGAATATTTTTTCAAGCTAGGCCACACAAGTCATAGGTCTCAGAAAATCCCATTCAGAAGCCATCCAAATCAAATCGGTTATGTCCAGGGGTGCGTAAGCCCTGTATATTTCATGTTGAATAGGGATATCACCAGAGAGGAGGATGGCTTGGCAGCCACTGTGAAATACATCAAAATTCTCTATATTTCCCATCAATATTGATGCCTTACTCATATTTCTAGGAAAGTAAGACAGTGAAATCTATAAAACACACACACTTACATTCTTTCTCTCTCTCTCTCTCTCTCTCTCTCTCTCTCTCACACACACACACACACACACACACACACACACACAAACACACACAAACACACACACACATAGTGCATGTGAGGTTGTTATACATACATCACCTTTTGGAAACTACTGCTTTTATATTACTCAAATAAACACAAGAACCCATTTGTTTTGTGAAAATATGACTATGATTAGAAAGACTCTCATTTTGAAACTTTAGAGAATAAATAAGATATTTCTGGCCACTGCAGATATCTAAGACTTTGTTTACTTGAGGCAACTATAGGCAATTACAGTCTAAGAATGCTTTTCAGTGCTAGAGGATCTTCAAAAACAGGACCATCGATAATGGGACAGAAGTTATTTTAAAAAGTTGTAGGCAACCCGAAGGATGGACATATTTGAAACTCGGACTTGGTGGGGGGGACCAAGGGCAACATACGTAACCTAAACATCTGTACGCCCATAATATGCTGAAATAAAAGGAAAAAAAAAGTTGTAGGCAGAAGAGATGTCGACAATTGAAAAAATAAATGAGCTTGGGAGCCAGAAATGTAAACTCACACCACATCTTGTATATAAACATAACAACATGGTATTTTTATCGAAGTGTCACATCTTCCATTTTCTCCCATGAATCATAAAAACATGTGTGTGTGTGTGTGTGTGTGTGTCTGTGTGTGTGTGTTTATTTCAGTGCCAATATGTGGGTGACACAGAATTCAATGTACACAGCACACTGAGTCCATCATTTGAAGGCTAAACTGAGTCAATTGTCAAATACCCAACTGTTTAGTTTTCATTCTTGTATTCGTTGCTTAGGTCCAATGACAGCTAAAAAAACTAATTTACTCTAAAACTGGTTGAATTGGTGATTTCCAGCTAGATAAGCCCAGCTATGAAAAATATATATTTTTTTATTCCTACTTGCTAAGTTTCATTGGATGACAGAAAACCTGAGCAAGGAAAACTGTGGCTGATACCAGAGATTACAGCATCATTGCATATGCTTATCTGAAAGTCATATAGTTATATGAGGGCTTTATTTCTAAAGAATACTTAGTAGTTAACTATTCTACATTTTGAATTTATTACCAGGAGGCCTGTCACTTCCTGACAACCCTTTGTGGTTTTCCGAATCCTTGCTGCAGGTTCATAATTGCCTCCAAGCTACCTGTCCTATCTACTTCTATACCACTCCCCCCTGCCTTTCCTTATTGAATATCTTTTAGCTCCTGTATCCATACTCCTTTTTCTTCTGGGCCCTTGCATAAGGTGCCACCCATGCCTGGGATACTCTTCTCTTCTCTTTGACTAATCCTAAATTAACCTCACTCTTCGATCTAGATGTCACATTCTCAAAAGCCCCATCTCTAACTTCCATGACTATCTATCTTTTCCTTCCTTTTCTGCCCATCTCAACAGACCATTGAAGGCATTGATCAATGTTTCATTGTAGCACCCCATTCCCTGGAAAACTGTAAGCCTCAGATGCCAAAGATCTATCTCCATCACTCCTATATCCCTGGCTTCTAGCACAGTACTTGATGAATGGGTGTTTGATGAATATTTGTTAAAATAGTGAATGAATGATAAAATGTAAACATCTACCAAATTAAGCACTGGACTTGAAAATAGATGATAAACTGCTTGGTAACTTCTAGCCAGAGGTTAAGAAAAACTTATTGTTGATAGTTTCTTTAGGGTAGACTTGAACGCATTTCTCTGCATCACAGATTTTTCCAAGAAATAATTTTTTTAAAATTTTTCAGCCAAGAGAATGGTCTCATTATTTACCTAAGACAATGTAACTTTAAAGGTATGTACTAAATATTATAGGCACTAAAACACATGATACATTATTCACTTGAAAGGATTTCCCAAGAAGTTTTAAACTTCAAAATTATGGACATTCCTCAAAGCTAATGCATTTTTTAATGCTGCAATTAATTAGGCTCTTTCTCTTCTTTAGTTTTATTCTCAAAGGTGAAGAGAAAACTTCCTACTACATAGAAACGCTTGTGAGACTTTTATTGTCTTTTCAAAGTAATGACACCTCTAGAAAAGATAAAATGCTGAGTGATTACCTTTGTTGAAGCGAAAGAGAAGAGCATGATGATTGAATATCTCCTGGCAGACCTGACAGCTCTGAGCCATCACTGTTACTCAGACAGAGCATGCGGACCAGGGCATCCATTTTAAACTCTGGGCTTGCCTTTCCTCACATCAATTCCAAAATCCACAGGTTTCTGGAGAAAAGTGGGCTTTTTCCTAAATTATCAATCAATATGAAAGGCTTTTGGGGGAGTAAACATATTCTTGTCTTTAGGAAATTCATCTAATTTGTTTACAGGTACTTGGTACTTAAATTTATACCACTAAGCATTGATCACACAGTGTTGCAGACTCAGGTGGAGATTAGCATGCAGGACGTTTATGAGGGAGTGCTCCAGGTCAGTGCCGCAGATGGGAGGAGAGGAAGGGAATGGGGAGAGGAAGAAGTTGTGCTGTGATGTAGGATCATGGGCAGCTTTGTATGCTCTAGAGCTTGAATGGTCCAACTTGTCCAGGTTGCCCCATGTTGGTCCAAGATGGACAGGCCCTTTCACTCCCATATCACTGGATACGGTCCACCACTAAGTGACAAGACCTCGACAAGGCAACAGAGACCTAAAGGGATTGGCAGTTGAAGGACATCTGTCCACAATGCTCCCAGCAGCTCAGCAGCAAGTCTGTCAGTTTGGGGAGATCTGGGCAGTATTTTACAGACAGATATTGTGAAAATGCTAAAGAAAAAGAAAAAGCTGTTTTAATCATAACTTAAAACAACCATGGCTTTAATTCAAGTTACATGAAAGTTTTTATCTCTTCGATAATTTTTTTAGCCATAGAAAACAAATGCTAGAAAAAAATTAAAGAATCTGGCAACATTGAGTCTGCATTCTCTCATGATATACTGCAAGTTGAAGCTAAGTAATAAGCACCCCCTTGATACTTGACACAGCCTCTTTAATTCTCCAAAGTCTCTAATACTCTCTTTAAATCTATTTTGAGCCCACCCCAATCAGCTGTGTTCCTTCTCTCATCTCTCTCTATAGGCTCTTGCATTGATGGATGTCCCTCATTCATTCTCATACCATCATTTTATGGATAAGGAAACTAAAACCCAAAGGGAATATATGATTCCAAGACCCTGTATCTGTCCTATCTCTGCTGAGCTCTAGATCATATTTTCATAAATTTAAATAATATTATACAGAAATCTCATTGCTACAACGAGACTATAAAGTTCCATGATGTATTAGCCATCTATTGATGTGTAAAAAAATTAACCCCTATTTAGAGGTGTAAAACAACAATAAATATTTATCATCTCATGTAGCTTCTGTGGGTCAGAAATTTGGGAGCTACTCAGCTGGATGGTTCTGACTTGGGGTCTCTCATGAAGCTGCAGTTAAAATGTTGATCATGGTTGCAGGTATCTGAAGGCTTGGCACAGGTTAAAGAGTCCACTTCCAAGGTAGCTTATTCACATGATTGGCAGACTGGTGCTGGCTGTTGGCTAAAATTTTCAGTGTACCTCTTCATAGGGCTTCTTGAGTGTCCTCATAGCATGGCAGGTGTTTTTCCCTAGAGTGTGTGATCTAAGAGAGAGAAGAAAACCAGTTCGTGTTGTAGGATCTAACCATGAAAGTCACATTTAGTCATTTCACAATATCCTATTGTCACACAGGTCAGCCATATTCAGTGTGGGAAGGGACTACACAGGGGTATGAATACAGGGAAAAAAGAATTACTAGAGATTATTTTGGAATCTAGTTTCCACACATGAAGAATGGGGCTATGTTACTTTCTCGTATTTCCTCATCAGTATCTTGAATTATTGGTGAGCTCATTTTTTAGTTCTCCATGGCTATCCCATAAGTATGAATTGACTTTCATAGAGTTAAAGTGTGATAACATTTTATAAAATGATTACAACATTTTATAGTAAATTAAACTATGATCAGCACTTTAAAAATAATATAAAAAGACTGCATATAAATAAAAATTATATTTAAAATATACATATATCAAACCAATCTTTTAAAACATATCACTCACAGACAGGGCTGATATTACCATTGAATTATCACATGCTTTGTTCTATCAGCTAAATCCAACTTTTGCTAATCTCCACAGTGATCAGCGAAAAAGTCCAGATTTCTTATGAATTATAGTCTACATTTAGTCAGTACTGTTCCTGATAGTGCACTAAGCATCAATTTTCATGAAAAGAATAAAAATAAAAGTATGACCTTTTATTTCAAATACATAATCTGTGCATAGAGTTTAAAGCAGTTTCTCAGTTGGAGATGGACTAGATATTTACATTTGCTGTGATTTTATAATCTTACATATGAAATATGAGGGTTACCTTCATATTAGAGTAACAGTAACAATGTCTGTCTGCATAAAAAGCTCTCTATCACAAAGGTGAGTCTTTGTTTACCTTTTGAAAATACTTTACAAGAAGCTGTAGGTAGCATTTCCAACACAGAAAAGACCAGTTGATCAGATAGCAGCAAAACTAATGAAAAGCATCATGGAAGTGACAGCAAGATTAATTAAGTTCCTCCAGTTGTATTCACATGTGGCTGTGCAGAGTTCCTTTGGGTACTGCTGCAGTTAAATGGTATTCATGGTGACAAATACTGTAGATTTCCACAACTGACACTTTTGAGTCAAGGGTAAAAATCACATCCGGTCATTTTATCCACCGAAAGGATCAGAGATGAGCCCTTCGGATTATTAATATGTTTGAGCAAAGCCAAGATGAGATTGAGATATAATTAAAAGAATGTTGAAACTGTAATATTTTGTTTTCCAATTACACATTTCCTTTATGTATTTTAGATATTTTGACAGAGGAAGCCAAACAAATTTCCACCTACTGTATTTGACTGGAGGCACAGAATTATGCACACTTGGAAACACTTTCAATTACTTTGTGAATTTTCGGAACATTGGGGCACAGTTGTGCTATCTCTCTGCTCACTCTATATAGTTATTATCACAGTATATATAAAAATGGAATGTCCATGACCTAAAACATACAGATTTACTGGAGCTATATTCAATTTATCTTAAAGAATGTCTTTTTTTAAGGCAAAAAGAAGAAATTCAATATAATGCTGTTTACTTCTTTCATTTTGTTTGCAAACACATCTGTTGTGGGCCTGGGTCTGGGAGGGCTGATTCTCAAATAGCTGCCTGGGAACCATAAATGAATTTTATTTTAAGAAAAATTGGAAATCTCTGGAGTGTATAAGATCTTCCAATCTGCTATACAAGATGTATTAACTTATGTTATTGTGTCACCAACGTCTTTGGAAGCATATTATTAGATTTCTGTCCTTGGAAACACTTTGAAGTTCATTCATGTATTCATTCAGCAAATGGTTCCTACATTATCTGTCAAAGAAAATTTAAATCCTTTAACCTGGAATGTGAGATCACGTACAATATGGCCTCTGTGTCTTCCTCTCTAACCTTACTTTGCTTGCAGATGTTTTAAGAAACTTACCCTTTAATACTCTAATTTGCTCTTAGTCTCCTAGACACATCATTCACAATCCCAATCTTATTTTATGTCATTTGTTAGCTTTTTCTGCACTATATCAATCTGGGTCAATATTAAAGACAGGGTTTAATTTTTACCTCTTCTCTTTAGCTTTCCAGGATTGCCTAAACCCCATCATAATATTATCTTTTACAGAACCATTATATACATGTCCTAGAGTATTCATTTGTTACTTTGTTACATTTGTTTTTACTTAAATTTTTGTATATAAACTTCTTTTCCTGAACTAAGATACCGAGTGCTTTGAGGAACAGGGAGGAAGCTTCAACATTCGAGTTCGGTGATTTGTTATAATGATAATTGCCTCTTTTTCTTTATTCTTTTTTGCCAAGGATGATGATGGTTATAATGATTAGACTTCCTATGAGTGAGGCACCAACTATGTAGTCTGGAACTACCAAAATTATGTGGTGTCCATCTATTTTTGGAGACACTATCTTCGTAGGTATAAAGCAAAAGGCCAGAGTCTACCTCATAAAAAAAAAAAAACTAGATAAAAATATACACAACTTTCTGAAGGACTTTGGGGAGAAATAAAATCAGAGACATGAAAGAGATAATCTGAGAATTTTCAGAAAGGAAGTTTGTAATGCTTCTTATTATAAGGGAATCAGGACTATCAATGAATCAAGGTGAATGCACAAATAAAAGCCACCTATGGGAGCAGCCAGGGGTCTGATTAGCTTCCCTTGAATCACCCTCTCCCTGAATTCTCTGTAATTGACTCCCATATTAGCTTCCTGACCTGCTCCACCCACAAGATTTCTAATCCATTTTTGCCTGATGGCTGATGGACCTTCTAGTTCCTGGCTGGCCTTTATTCAGAACTCTGGGATTTTTATCCTTACCCTAAGATTATTCTTTGTGACTCCTCCTTGTCCCAGTAATTCTGACTACTATCTCCATCCACAGAAAGGATTGCTGCTTCCTAAATCATAGACAATGCCTGATATTAATGTCATATTCCAGTCACTAAGCCAATATGCCATGACCCTTGGATACATTTCTGCTATGTTCTGGGGTATGTTAAAACATTCAAGGAATTAACATTTATCTAACATTTTCTGTGACTCCAAAGAGCCTTCATTCTACTGGAGGGATATCAATAACTGAACAGGCCACTGAAATGAAATCTGATAAACACTGTGCAATAGGGTTCTATGAAGAGTGTTTGGGAGCCCCTTAAGGACCATATGTGTCAGACATAAGCCCAGGGAAGGTATCCTAGACAATAAAATATCTGAGCAGTTTTGGGTGGTAAATAAACCTAGTGAGACAAATAAAGGGGAATAGAAAAGGGCATTCCTGGGAGAACATAACTTTATACTCTCAGTAGAATCAATAGGGAGCATCATCTAGAGGTAGAAGATTTCAAAAGATATATTCACTCAACATATATTTATCGCACACTTCCCATGTTTTAGACAGTGTTTGGGGCACTGGATATAGCATGAATATAGTGGGCATGTGTCTGCCTTCGTATCCATTCTATTGAAGGGAGAGAAACAATAAACTATAACCAATGAATGAATGAGATAAAGGATGCTTTAAGTCCTTTCTATATGAGAGAAAGGTAAAAGAGGTTCTAAATCCTACTGGATAAGTTGAAATTAGAAAATCCTAGAATGTAAGCTCCATGTATACAGAGATTTCTATAATTTAATTGATATACTTTTAGCACCTAGAATAGTATTTGGCACAGGAGTACTCAAAAACTATTTTTTGAATGAATAAACATTCCTACATCACAACCAGCTCCAAGGTAAGATTTATGGGAGGGCTCCCAATGCCAGTTGCTAAATATTATTTAAAAAAAGTCTCTATTAACTTGCTATCAGAATAGACAGGGCCACATATAAAAGGGATTTATGATGTATCTCTAAAGTCAGTGAAATCCAGAGAGGTAGAATTTTGGAATATTATGGTATTCACAGGGTTTTTATTTTTATCAGAGTGTTAGCATTTCTTTTTTTGTAGGCAATTAATTTTCCCTAATGTCCCCAGGCATTTAATTTACATGGAAACATCAAGTGAGAATCTAAGAATAAAAATGATTTATGAGTTTATGGCAGTATCTACACAATCTAAAAAATTCTGATTAAAGCACTATACAGATCAATTGAATCAGGCATTTATTCTCATATAGACAAATTATTTCTTCACTTTTCAAACTGTTTTGACATTGGGTGGTGACATATTGGAGGCAAATTCAGGCTTAAAATAAATAGCCTTCCAGCACATGTCATTCATATGTCAAGAAATATGCATTCAACAAGTTATTATGCTTTCAACAAATATTCAATCACTAAATATTCACACACTTGTTCTCTTGCTCTTAGAATGTCCCAGGGCTCAATGTTGACCCTCTTCTCCTTTTTTCTTCTATGTTCCCTTGACAATATCATCTAATCCAACAAATTTAATTGCCATCTATAAAATGATGATTTTCAGATTTCAATATGAAGCTCAAACATCTACTCTGGGCTCCAGACCAATATAGCCAAACTGCTATGGAATATTTCCACTTGAGTATAATAGGAACCTCAAACTAAATATGCCCCACCATGACCACCTTCTAACCCCTTCCCAAGCAAGTTCTTCCACAGTCTTCTCCACATCAGTTAGTGGAAATTCCATCCCTTCAGTTGCTCAGCCCTCAAATCTTAAATAATCCATTATATTTTTTTCTTCCATTGCCTATCCAGCTCATCAGGAGATTCTACTGACCCATTCTGGCATATGTACAGAATCTGGCCACTTTTTACCACCGCCACTGCTTTTACCCTGGTCCAAGTCTCAGTCTCTTTTCTAGATTATTACAGAGGCTTCCTAACTTATCACCTTGCATCTGTCCTTGCTCTCTTTGGTCCATTCTCCACATATGAGTCATAGAGAACCTGTTTAAGTATGTCAAATAATGTTACTCCAAAGGCATATCATACAAGTCATTCTACAAGTCTAAATCCTATTAATGGCCTATAAAATGGTACTGAGTTTGGCTCCATGTTGTCTATTTGACTTCAGCTCTTAGTTTTCCCTTCATTACTCTAGCATAGTAGCCTTGCTGTTCCTCCTGGTACCCACAAAGCACGTCTCTCCTTTACCCTTTGCATTTCTGTAGGGTTCTTTATCCAACACCTAGAACAGTGCCTGGCACATCACAGGCATTCGTAAGATATTAAATTTATTCAAAAATGTTGAATGAATTAATAGATAATGAATTCATTCATTAAATGAATGATTTGTATTAGGTTATGGAGATAAAAACGAACATCCTCTTTCATGTGGGTGACAGACAAGTACAGGCAAATTCCCACATTGAAATGCTAGAATAAGAATTAGTATAGTGTGCCATATAAAAAAATATAAGCAGTGCCTCATTTAGTCTTGTGGTTAGAAAAGTGTTCTCAGAAGATATAATATTTGAACAGAGACCCAAAGACTGAATTGGAAGTGCCTTGGTAGAGAGAGCAGGTAAGAGGGAATAGAGTCCTCAGGGGAATTGTAGTCATACATTAGGGTTGGAATGAAGAGTATGAAGGATAAAGTATTCACGAATGGGCAACTTAATAGGGGCCTGGTTGTGAAAGGACTTGTATACCCTGGTAGGTGAAATGCAGAGGCAGTGAAGAGTATTGAGCAAGAGAATGATGTGATCATATCTTTTTCTAAAAAGACAACCATGTACTTAATGGCTTGGACTTTGGCAAACCTGGATGTTAGGAACATTGAATAAAATTCCATTGCTGCAATATAGACAACAGATAAAGGCAGGCTAAACTGAAGGCAAGAGGAAGGCAATGGAAAACACAACTGGACTATGCTAACTCCATGCTAAATCACTTCTGCATATAGTTATGAGATTTGAAAGGACAAACACGCTCACAAACTGTGGCCTGCAGTACCACCTGGCATCTGTATTGCATGGAATTCAAGAACAGCTGCTGCTAAGCATGGACAAATTCAATTTGTGAAAACACTTGCACAAAATACCATCAACCTCAAAAAAGTGACTTCAGGCACATAGAAAAGCATGATGTCTTACACACAATACAGCTGTACTTAATATGCTTATTCATTCATTCACTCATTCATTCACTCACTCACCAATATTTACTGTATAGCAACAAGTGGCAGGTGCCCTTATAAAGACTGTAGCTGCAGCATTGAACACACAAAAATCCCTTCCCTCTTTGAGATTATATTCCAGTGAGAGGAGCTCAAAATAAGTGGATGCCTACAATAGTGTGTCAGATGATCATAATTTCTATGGAGAAAATTAAGAGATAGAAGGAGGTTAGGAAATACCAGGGGAGGGACAAAGGCAGTTTAAAACTAGAAAAAGGGAGAGTGAATGACTACACTTTGACAAACCTCACTTTGAGCAAGAATTGAATGAGATGAGGGATCAGGGCAGGCAGCTATCTGGAATTTTCACCTATCCACAATGTTTAAATTCAAAATATGTAACTAGTTTGAAGGCATCCTTTGTTTTAATAGTGAAAGGCATATTTTTATCTGGCAAGCAGGTTGATGCCATGGCTTGCCCCAGATCAACTGACCAAATTCCCCTTCAGAAGCTCACACGTTCTCAGAGTTTCTTAGATACAGATAAAGGTGAAGGAGGTTCTTCCCTGGAATCTGCTAAGTCATCCCTTGAGATGACACATAAGAGTATCTCTCAGGCACAGCTGGCATGTTTCCAAACCTCTGTCTAGCAAAACATCAGCTGTAGCTTCCTTTGGATGTTATGCTTCAAAATAAAAAATAGGGTCGGGCCTGGTGGTTCATGCCTGTAATCCCAGCACTTTGGGACGTTGAGGAGGGAGGATCACTTGAGGCCAGGAGTTTGAGACCAGCTTGGGCAACATACCAAGAACTTGTCTCCACAATATATATATATATTTAAAAAATAATATATATTTTTTAAATATATATTTTAAAAAATAGTATGGTAGTGTTCAACTGTAGGCCCAGCTACTCGGGGGGCTGAAGCAGGAGGATTGCTTGAATCCAGGAGTTCGAGGCTGCAGTGAGCTATGATCTCACCACTGTACTCCAGCCTCGGGGACAAAGCAAGACTTTGTCTCCAGAGAAAAGAAAAAGCATGTCAAAGAGATGTCTTCAATCCTATGTCCATCAATGGGTGAGTGGATAATGAAGATGTGGCATATATACACAATGGAATAATATTCGGCCTTAAAAAAGAAGAAAATCCTGTCATTTGTGACAACATCGATAAACCTGAAGGACATTACGTTAAGTGAAATAAATCAGGCACGGAAAGACAAATAGCACATGATTTCACTTATATATGGCGTGTAAAGATGGTCAAACCCATAGAAATAGAGAATAAAATGGGAGGATGAGGGGATTAGGGAGATGCTGTTCATAGTAAAATATTTGCATTTTTTCTTAGTAAATATAATATATACAAATAGTTTTAGGTAAAACATGAAAAAGTATAAAATTAAAACAAAAATCACTTGTTTTCCATCCAGAGATAAACAAGTTTCTATCTGAGGCCTCTATATTACAGAAATTAATATTTCTTAATTGAGAGGATAGGGGGCACACACACACCTTAATTAAAGAGGGCATCCTCCTTTTTTTGGTTGAACAGAATTCTATTGTATGGATATAACACTCAGTTGCTTCTAGGATGCCATACTTTCTCAGAGGCTACACACTGCTCTTTGGGGTATAATCCTCTATCGACTAGGCAGAGGTTGGCATGTTCTATTACCAAATATTCTCTGCCTATATATTCATGATCCTAGAGATATATCTGTTTTTGGAACAGGCAGTGATGTTATTTTATCAGGGAAGACCTTTATCTGAGCCATTATAAACTACACATTTATTTCAATAAAGAAACCTGTTAGAAGATTCTAACATAAACTCAACCACAAATAGTAAGACAACTGCTCTTTACTAACCACATCATTGAGAAAGTTGCTTAACATCTCTGAGCCTCAGCTTCTTTATTTGTGACATCGATAATCACCTTTCTGTATCTCAACTTGCTAGTAAGAAAGATGACATGTGAAACTATCTTGTAACTGTAAAATGACATACAGATGCAAGGGTGTTATTAATGATTAAGGCAGTCCTTTAGTGTTTCAAATCTCCTATTTTAAACTCAACTCTCAACACGTGCATCTTCCAACTACAGGCACTCAGATGGACCCAAAACTCTAACATTAAACTACAGTGCCCCCTAGCCCATGTAGGAGGTCAAGGCAGCTGATAGGCTTCATGAATAAGCTTCACCACAGACGGTTCTTTTGCCTGAGGGAAAGGCCATTAATTGTACTTTTGGACGATTTCCATCTGTCCAAAAGGAAAAACACTTAAGTATTTTCTTCAGTACTTGCCTGTAACATTGGTTTTATTTTTAAATTTTTTAAAAAAGGAGTAAAAAGTAAATACCCTTTACTATTTAAATTTCCCTCCTCCAGATTGCTGTAAATGAAGAGTCTTTTTAAAAGACTTGCACTAGATTTGTCTTAAGATTCACTGTGATGTTTCTGATTTATATTTTATTCCCTGTTTGCGGTCACCAAATTCTTTATAGTCCAGTGTGAAAGAGGATATTGGTCATAGCACTCTTTTCACAGAGGGGGAATATAGGGTTAAGTTTTTTTGCAAGATTGCAAAGTAAGCTGTTATTATGAGCCTCAGCCCCCTAATGCCAATACACATTAAACCCACTGATAGACACAGAATTGTTTAAGGAAACACCATCGAATATTTTTATATCAAAATGTAAAAATATTTGCTAACATGGGTTATAAAAGCCAAGATTAAAATATATATCAGTTGCTTTCTTCCGATAGGCTAGAGTTCTTTGTTTATCTTTGGATTTAATCTCATAGATTTTTATAGAAATTTTTAAGTTTAAATGGTACAGTAGGGAAATTGGGTCCCAAAGTGATGAGTCCTTAGGAAATTGAACTTGCTGTATGGGTTTATTTTCCATGCTAAGCATTTAAGTATTAATCAGCACAGCTTTCAGGGATTTCTTTCTAACATCCTTTTCTATGTAAGATAAGGACTGCAATTCATTGTACCATGGGAGGAGCCAGAGGCTTTGCTAAGCTTTGCTTTTCTTGACTGTTCATCTCAAATTTAATACCAATGTGTACACGTATTTGTGTGTGTGTATGTGGTACTATATTGGTGACCAGACTTGAATTATGACACAGTCTTGGTTGCCTTTCAGGCTACATGTCTCTCCCCTTTAGGGGGGTCAAAGATCATTTCAGGCTCAGTGTGCTTTTTATGACCCACTCAGGGGGGCAGCAAATGAGATCACAGGAACCTGGGAGGTGACTTTTATCAGCAGTTATTTTTCTTTTCATCTCTCTGTTAACCTAGCTCAGAGAACACTCAAGACATTAAACATTACTCTTCACCAACTCCTGGCTTTCTGTGATCTGATCGCTTCTAAGTGAAAACCTCTATTACCCTAGCACTGGTCCCTTGAGGTCTTCTTTTATTCTTCTTGTGTACAAATATCACAAGCAGGGACAACAACAAACCCTCAAGTCCACAGCAAAGAGAATGCAAGTACACGGCAGGCACCATTCCTCTTCACACTGTTTTTTTTCACTTGGTAGGGGAGGCTAAATTTTGGCGACGATAATGGCATTTATGGGGGGCGGGGGGAAAAGTGTGTCTAATTATATGTTAATGGCACAACTTGCCTTCACCCTGACCCCCCTTGCACACTAGTGAATCTCCCCTGCGTGCTCCTATGTGGATCCAGACACCCTTCTCTCTTTAAGAGAGACTCCCGCGCCCCTCACTCCGCCCCTTCCTAAGTCTCTGGGCTCGTCAAAGCTTCCTGAGAGCCATGGTTGGTCCAGGCAGGCAATCGGAGCACCGCATGGAGCGGCTGCTTACCAGGGCTGGGGTGGGGTGGGGTGGAGGGGTCTGTTTGTAGTACTCTCAGCCCTGATGTCACAGGAGCGGCAAGGACATCGCAAGGAGGAGTCGGATTACAGTAAGGATGGGCAGTGCAGCAGGCAGCCCCAGCGCACGCTCCAGCCGCCGGGGATCTTAGCCTCGGAAAGGCAGCCTGCAAGGCGCTCATCCCGCGGAGGAGGCAAGCTTGGCGCTCCCTGCTCTCCACGCCGGGGACGTTTCCACCGAATGTAGCATGAAACGGCTCTGCTCGGCGTGTCAGCCTTGGGTGCGAGCTAATGCAGAAGACGCCGCGGTGGGGTTTCAGCTGTCTGATTAATGAGAAACATAATGTATTTTGGTGAGTGTTCACTCTGATGATGTAATTTGGGGGTGCCCGGCTCTTCATCAGTGCAGACAAGCCCTTAAAAAAAAATCTTTAAGCTGCAAAAATATATTGCATTAAACCTACCTCCAGTTGGCAACTGGAAAACCAAGCTGGTGCAGCCTTCAAAGCTTCCTTTGTGCTACCATTGAGGTTGTTAATTAGCTATGGATGAGTTTAAGTTGCAAAAGAAAAGAGACAGGGGTGGAGGGAGGGCAAACTTTGCGTTGATTTGTTAGAATGAAGTTGGCCTTTTTAGCTAGGTGAAGGAGGAGAAATGGTGCAGCGTGGGAAGTCATGAGCTAACTTAATGGAATGTGAAACAAAGTTCCTATACTATGGATGCTGTGAAAGCTGAGTCAATATGAGAGTTTCAATAAGCACTGGGTTTTTTCCTAGTTCTGAGGCAGGAAAGGAAAACATTCTCTAGCGAGCAGTGGTTGAGCAGCTGAGAACACTCCCCCATACCATCGCAGTGCTCCATCTCGCTAGCAGCAGCCTAGCACAAAATGCACATTATTTTAAACCTTTAGAGGTCTCGGAACTGTTACATATTTTGTGCAGTTTAGTTTTGTGCCAAGGTGGAAACCTCACTTAGGTTTTCAGCTGGGCTGCCTGCATTTTCAGAAAGCATGTTGAGGCTTAGATCTGGGCTAGCAGCTGAGCACTGGAAGGGGGCTCAAAGCTGTATATTTGCACTGTAACGCTGCAGCTTACTGCTAGGAGAGAAGGCAAAGCCCCTTCACTAAAAAAGAAGAAGCCAAGGATAAGGACTGAATATCCTTTCCTCCTCCCTGAAGTTATGCTTTCCTTCTCTAAGTCCCATCCGGCATCATCATTTAACGGCATCTTTCTATTAAAAGGTTTGTGAGAACAACTGGAGAGGGGCAAGGGAATGTATCTAAGATGCAAATGTTCGGGGTGATTTCTTGGTTTGCTTTAAATATTGAATCTGGAGTCTTCTTTCAGATTAAAGAAGTATTTAGGTAAACTTAGGTTGGGGCACTATTAGTTTGTTGGGCATGTATTTTCTGTGTGTACTATTTGCTTTGTTTTGTTTTCCTGAGCCTTTGAAACATTCAAGAAAGTATGGAAGGAACCCAAGTTGCAAAAGCTAAATGCCTGTAGTTGTCTTGACAGCAGTTTTGATTTCCCTATAATATGTGTCATATTAGAAAAGAAGTCTTAAAATAACCAAAATTGATTTGGAAGAAACAATCCTCATTTATAGCCAAATTTAAGCAGAATCCAGAGTTAAACACCACCTCTTTCCAGAGTGTAGTGATGGAGGTGGTAAGCTTGTTATTGGCCACTAATAAAAGTGTTTATTATGAATATATTTTTGATAAATGGAAAAGCTTGTAAAGATAATGTCTTTTGTCAAAATAAAATTTCAGCATCAGTAATGATATTGAGGGATGGTGAGATAGATTACAATTTAAGTTTTCAGCCTCTTGCAACAATTTTTATGTGATTGTGGTGAGGAAGTAGGGCTAATGAGAACAGCGGTATAGTCTAAAACTACTGGTCAAAGGCCACCCGTGATATACTGGATTATTGTGTGGCTATTGGAGAAATATTCATAGGACTAACTCATATTATTAACTGTATGCTAGTGCAGCCTTCTTGTAAAGCAGGGTGATTCACAGGGTAATTAGTTTCGTTGTATAATGCAAGTTTTTAATAGTACATATTAAAATGTGATGTCCTACTTACTTCAAATGAAACTCTTTTCTTTGAAAGGCAAGGCTAAAGTTGTTCTCTGTGTCATGAGCATGGTTCCGTCTCACCATAATTTCAGCATGAGAAATGTTTTTCTATTCCCAGAGGAAATCGTGTGTATTCAGGAATGCTGTTTCTTTCAGGTTATGCTACGCAGCCCCTTGCTAAAGCTGTTAGACATCCAGAACTCTGAGAGCCCACCTGTCTCTAATAAAATGCATGGAACGAGAGCTAGGGCAAAAAGAATTGAGCAATACACCCCAGGCATGTTAAATTTTTCAGTAGCATTCTCATGCCTGCAAATTTTTAAGACTATGTATATGTATAAGTGTGTACATACACATATATATAGACATGTGTATGTATATTTGTGTGTATGCAAAATTTCAGCAATTTCAGGTAGTTTTTCAAAACAATGCTTTCATTTTTCAAATTGGTTGACCACTACTTTTTTCTTCATTTTTTGGCTGCACATAGTTTATCAAGTCAGGGAGAACAGGGACAAAGGGAAAGCAGTACTGGATTCTTGGGCTTTCCCGGTGATTTGTGGAAATGGGTTAGAGGTATCAGAAGTCTTTTATTTGTGTCCCCAGCAGAGAGTGATGAAGAGCATGGTGATGCTGTGGTACGGGGTGAATTGATATGAAAGCAAGATATTAACTTCCCTTATAAATAATCTGATTTGTTAGTGTTGCACGCCCCCCTTCAAATATAACTAAACAATCACTGCCCGAATTGGCTGCCCCAGCCTACCTGCTTCTCTTTAAGCCTCCTTTCCGTTCCAAACTGGACAGTTGGGCCCTGTCCTGGCTCAGCTGGAGTCAGATGCATGTGTGCAAGTTGGTGGAATATGTAATATTGCCGGTTCTCAAGAATAGCTCATGTTTTGAGTGTGCTGTCTCAGGCTTGCAAGACTAATGGACCCTTTTAATGACTTAAAGCTTGCTCTTATCTTCTACTGAGATTTTAGTGCAGTGTTTTCAATAATTGTTCCTTTGCACTTCCTGCTCAGCGATTTAAGAGTTTGCTGTTCAGTCACCGTGGATACTTTTGTTACTTATTCTATCGATCTTGGACCTTGCATTCATTACTTGGAGTTAAATGTAAGAGTCACACGGGAGAAAGAAGCAGGAAAAATTGCAGTCAGCAACCTGGATGGGATTTACTGTAAAAGCAAGGGAAAATAATAAATACTTATGAAGTTACCCTCCCACCCCCATCAGTATTTTAGATAGTTAAAAATTACACGTGCCAAGGATGAATAGCCATTAATAATTTATTCAGAAATAAAAGCAGAGCAGCTGGGAGACTTCTTCCCAGATTAAGGAAGAAAGGCTGCGGGTGGTTGTCAGTACAATGGACTCAGCTGCCGGGTTACGGTTTGGTTAAGAGGAGTGTGCTGGTATGAAGGCCAGGTTCTGTGCTTGAGTGTGTCGCGCAGTTGCTCAGCCTCTGGCAGAAGGTTGTAGCTGTGCACTGTATCCAGCTCTAAGTGCCGTATGTTTGAATCATCTCCCCCCTTTCCATCTGGCTCGACACATTTCTCCACTGCTGGAGTGGTGAGTCGTTGCCAGTGGTCATGTCAACCACACAGATTCCTGATGGTTGGCCAGAGAGGTGCCATGTCTCACCCTTTGTCACAGGGAAAGAAAATAGGAAGCTGGTGGTAAGGAGGAAATTCTGAGTGGCTGAAAATCAGTATGCTTTCAGGCCTGAGTCAACTAGATGGAGACTATGGTGAGCTTACAGCCAAGAAGGGGCTGGGGATTGCTTCATGAGAATACTCCTGAAAAATGAAATGATATACTTTAAGCAAATGAGCAGACAGACAAATATTAGAGCTCACTCTAAATGTTACTGTTAACCTAGAGAAAACGGCAGGCAAAATTTAGAGAGTGTGAATAAACCATTCAAGTTCACCTTGGTGTTAATTGTGGATCAACTGTCTTCTTTAAAATGCCTAAGAAAAATACTTAGTGGTATGCCTATCATAATAATAAATACTTCATTGAGGAAGCTTTTGATATAACAACTAGAAAAACAAATATAGTAGAAAAATTCTAGACCAGAACTCTATTTCCTTGCCTATAATAGACACGTTTGGACATAGTCTTAGCAAGGACTTTTGTTTTTCCTCTGGGATGCTTAGAACATTCTCAAGTCAGCATTTACACTTTTGGGTTGTGGCTGGACCATCAAGTTCACCTCCAAAGCAGTGTGTTGGAAAAACAGTTAAACGGCAAGGTTATGAGCAAGGCAATGATCAGAAAGCAGCAAGCAGCAGAGAAAAACATTCTTCTTTTTTAGTGTTTTCGGTGTAGTTACATTTAACTCCTTCTAATTAGTTTGTACTGAGCGATCTGTTATGGGGAATTAGGTCCACTAGAGTCTTTCTAAATTCTCAGGAGGTGTTTCTATCTTACTGAGGCTGACAAGTGGAGAGAATTATTCAGGAAGGAACTTCTATGTCCAAATTCCTCCTTTTAAAGTTTGGAGTCATTACCATTATTATGTTTTATTACAAATGAATCTAAATGGCATGCAATAAATTACTACCTAACAGGGATAGAAAATGTAACAGGTGAATACTATTGGAAAGGACACCATGAAAAAACCTGAATTCTAAGAGAACTTCAAAAACCATAAATGTTTCTTCCTCAAGACTGTTCTCTTTTACAATTTTTAAGGAAGTTATTATTTTAAGAAGCCAAATTCCAAATTTGATCAATATATGAGTAACACATATTCCTTATCACTTCTTAAATTTCGAGCTAATTTTTTAAAAGACTTCCTTAGTTGTTGTAATTATATGGAAATGAGATGGGTTTATTTAAGGGATACATTCCAAAATTCATGAGATAATGATGACTTGCAAAGTTACCCTTTTGTGGGTGGCATAATTGTTCCAAAAAACAAATGAAAAATTTAAATTATTGGTTTCTGACTTCCATTCTAGAAGATTTGGTCACAGCTGCTTTTGACTGAAACCTCCCTTGATAAGACAAAATGTGTTGGTTAGTGTGTGTGTGTGTGTGTGTGTGTGTGTGTGTGTGTGTGTGTGTAACACTGGAATGTCAAGTAGTGCCTTGTTAGGTAGATCCCCAATATTATACTTCATTCACAGCCTTTATGTATTCCTGTATCTTTTAACATCATTTGAAATGTAACACATTAAGTATTGATTTAATAAAATGGATATTAAAGTGTTTTTTGAGCACAGCTGGCTTTCAAGTTTAGCAACCATAATATACATTAGAGATTTTAAAAATTAAGTCATAAGGATAATTTTCAAGGCTTTTCCTGCTTAAGAAAGCATGATGCTTGTATAAGCAGAAACCTAGCTCTGCTTTGACCTTGAGAAAGTGATGTTTCCATTTGTATTGCACTATGAAAAACATGTCAAGAAACAACAAAGGTCATAGTCCCTGCCCTCTCTCTTTCTGTCTGTCTCTCTTTAAAGAAGCCATTACATATCAATTCCCACAAAGATTAGTTTTGCAACAGAATTTCACACATGATTGGTGGCATTAAGAGAAAATACAGCATAAGAGGTGGCTAGAAATATCAAAGCTTAAAGTGGTTGAGATCATGCTTGAACCAAATTGCTAGTATTGAAAATAGGAAGACGCTTTGCTCTGTCGCAGCGTTAAAATCGTTATGAAGCAGCTGGAAGTCAGCCCTGATTGAACATGAACTCCAGGTTTGCACAGCCTTTAAAATGAAAGGTATTTCCATGAATCCCTCTTGATTCCAAAACCTCAAATTTATATGAACCTCTATTGGAGCATTGGATAGAATGCAGTGAACCCCTTCTCCTTATCAATCTTTGTTTCCTCTTTTTTCACCTACTTGCAATATCACATTTCTGTAAGTTGAGAGGAAAAAGAAAAGTAACCTGAGGAAGGTCAGAAAGGAAGTTGGCAGCACTATCAGGACTGATGCTCAAAGCAAATGCTGCCTGTCCCAAAGCATTGTACCTGGTGGGAGGTAAGTGCCATGGGGGTGGAGATGGGGTTGGTGGGCGGAGATATTTTAATGCATGAATGTTGTTTGATCTGTATCCTCAGCACCCTGCTCAGTGCCAGGCACTTACAAGTATGTGTTGGATGCTTGTAAGATTAAATGAGTGTTGAAGATCAGAGAGGAAGGAAGTCTACTTCCTTAACACATCTCCCGGAGGCTCATGTTTCCTACAAAAGCTAGTATTTGTGAGTTCACAAGACAAACAGTCCCTTTTGCTGCTCAGACACTAGCTGCTTTTAAAAAAAATTCCATAAAAGTAAGACCTAGTCATTAGAAATTAGATCTTAGATTAAATGTAATGAATTCCACGGTCTTTTTTTCTGTTTCAAGTTGCTTCTTTCTTCATAAGACCCTGCAATATGAAGAGAAGAGGGATAACTTTATAATATTAAGGCCAATGTTCAAAAATGTCTGATGAATACCTAAAATCATCATATAAGATGGTAAAATTATACTTTGTAACAACTCACCTGATCACAATTTCAATTCTCAATTCCCTTTGCTTAAGTGAATTTGCCCCCCCGTGTTGGCATTCTCTTGCTGGGCGGCTGGGATGGACAGGAAAATGCCCTAAGTATAAGTAGCTGAAATGCCTGGGAAGTTCATCAGTTGTGAAGGTTATCATTTGTAATGGCAGAAGAAAATGGAGATAATTTTGACTATATTTGCAAAGATTTTGCAAAATTGTTCTTCACATTTAACTTTTTTCATATTCATGCATTTTGCTGATAAGGAAAAGTACTTGTGGCAGATTGCTTTGAGGATAAAAACGCAATAATGAATGTAAATGTACTTTAATAAACATACTTTATGCTTGTATAGCAATTTATATTTTTCAAAATTTGTCAACATTATGCTTTTTTTATTCCCAAAATGACCCATTGCAGGAGGTAGACAAAATATAATTATTCCTATTTTTAGAGGAGAAATTTGAGCCTTAGATGGCCGAAACAACTGTCTCAAGGTCATACAGCCAGTAACTTAAGGAATGGACTCTAAATCAGTACTTCTGAGACTTACTTCAGTGCTCTTTACAGTAGAGTGCAGGGGGATATTTTTCTAAATGGAAGATTATTTGTAATAATAACATGCAAAAAAATATTCTAGCCTATAACTAGAGAAATGAATACAAATGATTGTGATCTAATATATGTTCTTTTTTGATTTTGTGGAATCACAATACAGAGGTCTGTATGCAATTTATAATTTTATTTATTCTTCCTTTTTTTTTACATCAAATGATTACTAATCAGAAAAAATTAATACTGCTTATAAAGCATGAGTCAGTTTTATGGATTGAATGCTTGTGCCCCCTTCCCCTAAATTCACAAATTGAAGCTTTAATCCCTAATATTATAATATGAGGAGGTGGGATCTTAAGGACATATTTAGGTTTAGGTGATGTCATGAGGGTGGAGCCCTCCTGATGGGATTAGTGTCCTTGTAAGAAGAGGAAGACACACCAGAGAGAGCTTCCTCTCTCTAGGATGCCATGCGAGGCTCTATAGTAAGGAGGTGGCCACTGCAAGTCAGGAAGAGAACCTTTATCCAAACCAGAGCAGGCTAACACCTTGATCTTGGACTTCCCAGCCTCCAGAACTGTGAGAGATAAACGTCTGTTGTTTAAGCCCTTCCATCTGTGGTACTTTGTCATGGCAGCCTGAGCAGACTAAGACAGCTGGCCTCAGGCAGAATCCAGGCTTTCTTTACTGCCTCAGCTTCTCCATGGCAGTTTTGGATATTAAAGCTTGTATAAATTACATGCTATATGTTTCTGCTGTCTCCCTGTGGAATTCAATGCTTATAAAAATATTACAAGTTATTTGTGCTACAAACTCTTTGCTATTTACAACAACCCCATCTCTACTATTTGTTCAAGATGGAGTCCCAGCTTGTGACTGATAAAGAGGAAAAAGTGGCCTACTTTACAATCTTAACTCTTCCACTTAGTGGTTCTGTATCCTTGGGCAAGTCACCTCACATTTTTGATATTTTGTTTCTTTGTAAAATGAAAATAATACTAATACTTCTTACGATTCTATTTTGAGGACTAAAATATACAGTATGTATAAAAGTGCCTAGCACTAGGACATATTTGGTGGGCAGTCAGTTAATTTTAATTATTTCTTACTTTCATCCAAACCCACATACAAATGTATAAAATTGAGAAAAGGGATTTTATCTGTTTGGGTTGAGCTGGGAAATAGGAACAACACGAAGTAATTTACATAGAAAGACTTTAATGTGGGTCATTTGTTATGCAGATGGTGGGAAGAGCTGAGAAGCCACATGGGAAATGGTAAGACAATCCAAAGAGTAGCAATAGCAAGAAACTGGTAGTTATAGATGGAGACACAAGAGATAGAGTCTTGAAGTCCAGGGCCCAGGGACTCCTGGTAGGAGCTGGAATCATGACAAGCCTAAGACATTGAAGGATGGGGGGATCCTGCCCTAGGCTCAGAGATAGAGAAATACCATGGCTTCTCCCTTCTCCCACCCTCACTCCATTGCCTCTGCCTCTCATCGGTGGGAGTGAGCCAGGGGCCAACTGTCCAGGCAGCTTGGGAAATGCATCCTGCAGGTATCAGCCCTGCCGCTGCAGCTCTGGGGAAGGGCACAAATGGATCTCAGGGCAAATTGGCCAAAGACCTGCAGGGAAATCTTACACCTGATTAGTAGTAGCACTTTAAATGGGAGAGTGTTTTTGCAAAGGCATCTCAAGTATCAGTGAGAGTTTGGTTGGGCAAGACAGGCTTAAGAGGGAAAGGAGTGTGTATGAAGAGCTTTGGGCAGCACCTCAGTAATCCTCCTGGCTCAAGTATCTACTTTGTCACTTTCTGGTAGTGTGAGTTTGGACAAATTAGCGAATCTCTCTCTGCATCAGTTTTTCTTCTTATACAATGGGTTACATCTGACAGTGAAGTTGAGTGAGATTTGAATACAAGCTTCATAATCTGCATAGCACCATATAGATGGGCCTTGTAATGAAGATATGAAAAACCAAGTGAATTAGAAAGAGAAGAGGTGAGTTTGGAAAATAACAGCTTGCAAATACGTGTTCAGCTATGCAGTTTAGCATTCCAGAGCGATTTCTGAGTGCACTGAGGAAGGGGCAATTTGGTTCCTTTATCAAATAGCCTCTTGTAAATGGCCCCTTGTATTGTGGGTTTAAAAGTATCTTAGAGGCCACATCTAATTTGTTCTTTGTCATTACTCTGTAACAAAGGGAAAATGCAGATGGAGAGGTAGGGGACAGAAAGTGAGCAGGGCAGGAACGCTGAGATTCCAAGCCCCATATTCCTTCCACTCCAACATCTCATGGGGATAGACACATTGAAAGTTGAGAGGGTTTATTAATAGTTGCTTGGGAAGTGAAGAGGGATTTGATATTGATTTTCATCTATCCCTCCATGTGTTGCTGGACTTTTAAAGATAGATTTCTTTGGCTGACTAGACCTAGTATAAAAAAAAAAAAAAAGGCAAAACATTCTGCCCTTCCTGTATGGAAATGTTAGCATCTCTCTCAAAGTCTGCATTTAAAGCCCTGTGACAGTTCATAACCTATGGCGCTCTTGCTTTGAGGCAACACCACGGCAACTGCTGGGAAGCGTTTCCTTTGCAGCACATAATATGGAAGGCACAAATTAGCTGCCTCTGAGGAATGGCAGATACAACTTAGAGGTCTTTGGGGGATTCTGCCTTTCTAACAAGCTTTCGAGTGATGTTGGTGCTGCTGGTTGACCACCAATCACACTGTGAGTAGTAAGGCTTCAGAGATCACTTAGCAAAGCTACCGCTTTATGCAGGTGTGGGACATCAGGTCTAAGTCTCCAACCTAAGTATCTCTATTTCTCTTCTAGAAGATACTCAGTGATCCATGGATTGAGTTCCAATTAGAGTGAC
>NW_012136080.1:579394-584165 GCF_000956105.1 Propithecus coquereli
GGCACAAGGACACTGGATTAATTAATGTTTATTGAGTGTGATGCCAAGCTGTGGACTCTCTCTCTGATGCAAGTTCATTTTCAATAGTGATCTAAAGCTCCATTTTCTCTTGCTCAATTGGCTGGTGTTGAGTGAATGAGGCAGACTTTGCCAGGCGTTACCTAGAAAAGCCAATTCACTCACTCCTGTCAAATGCCATCTGCTTATCAGAGCATTTAGTCTGCCATATATGTGACTATTTGGTGGGAAGCAAAGTGTACTTTTTTCTGTTATCACTAGTAAGTAGGGCATCTACACATAGCAGATTATTCCACGATAGAGGTTACTGGTGTTGAACAGCTGCTCACTAGTATTTTAGACAAGAAAACAAATGGGCAACAAAGCTGAAGCTACTCTTGCTTTCCTTGAGCATAAAGTGAGTTGCAGAAAGGGCCCAACATAATCACACTTTACCTATGTCCATTTTAGAGGAAAAATTGAGAGATTTTTGTCTCTGCTGTCATCTCTGCTTACTATAGCCATAGCCTATACCCTTCTGAAAGGATATTAAACACAAGGGAGTGAAGTCTCTATTTCATAAACAGGAAAATAGAGGCCACATGACTAGTGAATGCATGTGTCTGCCTACTCCCAATACTCAAAATAAAAATTAAAACCCAGGTCTTGAGATAATGGTGTGAATATTGATGAATTTCTCTGAACCTCAGCTTCCAAATGAGTGAGTTGAGATAGTAACAGCAACTCACCGTACCTCACAGGGCAGAGCTGTAACTACTAGTAATAGCTGAGGTTTAGTGAATGCTCCCTGCCAGCCTCTCTAAGTATGTCAGCCCAGCCAGTCCTCACAACAGCCCTGTAAGGAAAGAATTATCAGTACGCCTGTCATACAGATGAGGAAACTGAAGTACAGCGAGATTAAAATGAGACTAAATTAAGTGGCTGAGTTGGGTTGTACCCAAGATGTCTGGCTCTGTAGGTCTCCCCACAACATTGTTTCATTTGACCTTGAATAAATTCCAGCCTCTGAAAACTAAAGCATAGTAGCATATTATCACCATTCAAATAGAGCTGCAGTTTTTTGAAGAAGGCAACAAACTAACAGAAAACTAATGCACAAACAAAACTCTAAGTTTGCAAGCCAAGCAGCCACCTGGTGGTGGGACCTGAGGCTGAGATCAGGGAAGGATTCCAGTTCTCTTCCAGAAAGTTAGCTAAAAGGGCAGGAGATATAAAATCTTGTTCATGGAACATGCAGCACTAACCCCTGTAATTCTCCATATTTATGACTTACAAATAATGCTAATCACGATGATAGCTGACTTCTTTTAAGTGTTCACTATGTGCCAGGAGATGTGCTAAGGCCTTTAACTGTGTGAATTTGTGCCTGATAGAAGGACTACTCTCTTTCAAATGGAACAATAGATTTCTTTCTACTGCCTTCTTCCTGGGTGCATCAGGCAATGTGCCACATGTAGAGTGGTCTTTTCTTATCAATAATAATCCACACTTCTTGTAGATCCTTGAAGCACCAGGAACTGAGACCATGTACTCTTTCAATACCTTCAATAGAATATTTTTGTATTTTTGAAAAGGTAATGCGTGTATCAATCTCAATTGAATACTATAATAGTATAAATAATGAAAACTAAGTCCCCTCCAATCACAACCATTTTGTTGCATTTGAGAGACTAAATTCTATGGAAGGGTATGTATGTATGTATATATGCCCCTCTTGTTTTTACATAAAATGGAAGCATACTATGTACCTTATTTTGCATATTGTTTTATTTATCATATATTTATGTTTCTCATTTTTCTTTTATGGCTACATATTATTCTAGTGCAGGGACATATGATTTATTTTACTGGCCCATTTAAAAGAAAAATAAGTTATTTCTATTCTTTTACTATTCAAAATAATGACTATCATTGTATATACATAATTCTTTGTGCACATGGACATACATATCTCTATAGGGTAAATTCTTACAAGTGAAATTTCTGGAGCAAGACCAATTGAATTCTCATGGGTACTGCAAAAGTGCCCTATGAAAATTTTTCTTGATTAATTTCTACATATATGTCTATCATTAAGAAGTAGAATAACTGATCTCAAACTGGTAAACTGCTTCACAGACTTCTCAGAGAGGATTTTCAGGGTGGAACAACAAGAAACTGCTGTCTGCTTTTTGTCTTTCCTCTTCTTTCCCAACTCTGCTTCCCTAATTCACTTCTATTGTGCTAATTCAGTATGGATGTTAGTTTGAATATTCAAAAACTCTGTGGTGCCATAAAATTGAAGGATGCATTATGTTTTAAGAATGGGGATAAATGCAACAGGAAGAATGCATTTTGTAAGTGAAATTTTACCCTCCTGCTTCAAAACTAGAAGGTTGATTCTTGAAAGATCTCTTAAATTCGTTAAATCTAAAGTCAAATATAGTCTTAAATGAAGTTTCTTTTTCTTTTTTTTTTTAAGCCAGTGGGCATTAAAAGGCAAAAGCATATTTGTATCACTTCCTATTTCAGTGATTCTTCTATTCCTAACTCCATGTTTTTCTTTTATTTTTTCAATATCTTTATTTAGCCCACGATAGGCTCGGAAATAGCCTGGAGTGTCTATAATATGCCTCTATGGTAAAAAGAAAAACACCACATTTATTAAAAAACAAAATCTCCAAGCAGTAATGATATCATCTATTGAGCTCTTGTTTACAAACATACACTCATTTACTCCTTAAAGCAAGGCTATTGTTTTAATGAACTAGATGTCATCATCTCTGTTTTACAGAAGAGGAAATTTTGGAAAGCTTAGAAAGTTGTTTCCTGCCCAAGGTCAAATAGATTGAAAATGGCAGGCATAGGATTCAAACCAGGATTTTCTGAGTAGACAGTTCGTGTGCCAAAATGTTGACAGTACCCTTTGGTATTTTCTGTCCAGTGCACTTTTCTGGGGCCACTCTGCAAAATCTTGGTAGTAGGGGACATTTACGTAGAGTGGACATGCTCACTTTCCTGGAGCTCGCTGTCAAAGAGTCTTAAGGACACTCACAGCAATCCCTGCTGAAGTACGAACAATACTTCAAGCACTGTCCTACAGCAGGGACTACAAGAAGGAAAGGGCAACCGACCAGCTTTTCTCTTCTGTTGGAGAGAGAGCCTCCACTGTTACCTGCTTTCTCTTTGGACCATGCCTTGCAGTTCCCAGTGATATTAAAGCAAAGAAAATTAAGTATAGGAAATCAGTAAATCATTGCACTTAATAATATGCTAATTAGGAATGCCCTGTAGCAATCAGTCTAGTGTCCTAATTTACATCCCCTCTGTTCATTGCACCATTTAGAATTCTCCCCCATCCTAGTGACTATGTAAACATTGTATAATATGCAATAGCAGAATCTCATATATAGAGGTAGCACCTTGGAAACTCATCTGACAACCTTATAAGGATGTCACCTTACGTTTTTCACCTTACAGTTAAGGTGAGAAAAATGAAGATTGATAAATTTAATTCTCTAACACAAGTAAACAATCAAGAGTGAGTGGTACAGTTGGGGTCACCTAGAATTCAGGTCTGTTGGCTCCTTCCTAGTACCATTTGCTCTTCTAGGAATGTAAGGGATATTCATTGTCTCATTCTGTCTTCACAACAAATCTGGGAGATGAGTATTTTCCTTCACATTTATAGATAAGGAAACTGACATTAAATTATTTCCCCAATGTCATACAGAAAGTGGAGGAACAAGGAGTTAAATCTTTGCTTCCTGGATTCAAAGCTCCAGTCTGCCATTATTTGCATTAGGTTTGAAGGTGGATGGATCCCTGCACTTGGTAGAGTTTAAATGAATTCAAAGATCCCTCCCAGCCTTAAAATTCCCTGATCCTACATAGCTGTGGGGATAAAAGGGTGGAATTCCTTGGAGCAGTAAATCACTGTAGCCCATAGGAGTTCCACAGGCATGATCAAGTCTCCCTCATTCCATTGTTCATTGTCAGTAATGTGCATCATTTATCTCTAGTAAATGTTATAATCGTCCCTAATGAGTTTCCTGACTTGATTCTCTTATGCTTCCAACCCGACCAACACTTCACTGTCCCAAGACCTAGCTATAGACATGATACCCCCACAATACAATCACACACACTCAAATGCCTCCAGTGGTTCTTATTTTATGATACATAGGTTCTAAGCTTCTTATGCAGGTGATCAATACAGCCCAGGTTCTGGCTCCAATTTACCTTGCAGTTTTATTTTTACGAATTCCCCTTCCTTCTTCCTGAGGTCCAGCCCTGTAGAACCACTCCTCATTTCTTAACCTTCTGAGCCTTTGCCTGTCCTTACCTGGTGCATAGTTTCTTTTTGCCTCTGGGTCTCCCAAAATCTAAGCACTCATTACTATAAAGCTACAGTAAGCAAGATATTGTGGTATTAGTGAAAGAACAAACAATAGGTCAACGGAACACAATAGATAGCCAAGAAATAGATCCACATAAATATAGTCAACTGATCTTTGGCACAGGAGCAAAGGCAAGACAATAGAAAAAAGTTACTCTTTTCAAAAATGGTGCTGGAACAACTGGACATCTATGTGCAAAAGAAAAGAAAAATGGGGCCGGGCGCGGTGGCTCACGCCTGTAATCCTAGCACTCTGGGAGGCCGAGGCGGGTGGATCGTTCAAGGTCAGGAGTTCTAGACCAGCCTGAGCAAGAGCGAGACCCCGTCTCTACTAAAAAATAGAAAGAAATGATCTGGATAACTAAAATATATATA
>NW_012136080.1:584545-606413 GCF_000956105.1 Propithecus coquereli
TGTTAAAATTAGAAATTCCTGCTTTGTGAAAGACAATGCCAAGAGAATAAGAAGTCAAGCCACAGATGGGGATAAAATATTTGCAAATGATATGTCTGATAAAGGACTGTCTTCTAAAATATACAAAGAACTCTTCAAGCTAAAGACTAAGGGAAAACAAACAACCAGATTAAAAAATGGACCAAAGATTTTAATAGACACCTCACCAAAGAAGACATACAAATAAAAAAGAAGCATTTGAAAAGATATTCCACAACATACATCATTAGGGAAGTGCAAATTAAAACAACAATGAGATATCACTACACACCTGTCAGAATGGTCAAAATTCAGAACACTGACAGCATCAAATGCTGGATAGGATGTGGAGCAACAGGAACTCTCATTCATTGCCACTGAGAATACAGAATGGTATTGGTGTTTTAGAATACAGTTTGGAAAGTTTCTTAGAAAACTAAACATACTGTTTCCATATGATCTGGTTTGGTATTCACTTAAAGAAGTAGAAAACTTGTGTCCACTCAAATACCTGCACACAGATCACACAGATGTTTATAGCAGTTTTATTCAAAATTGTCAAAACTTGGAAGCAACAAGGATGTCCTTCAGTAGGTGAATGGATAAAATGTGATACTTCCAGACTCTGGATTCCAGACAATGGAATATTATTCAGCACTAAAAGGAGATGAGCTACCAAGCCATGAAAAGACATGGAGAAACCTTAAATGCATCTTACTAAGGGAAAGAAGACAATCTGAAAAGGCTGCATATTGTATGATTCCAACTATATGACATTGTGGAAAAGGCAAAACTTTGGAGGCAATAAAAAGTTTAGTGGTTGCTAGGGGTTAGGGTGGAAGAAGGGATGAATAGGCACACAGGATTTTTAGTGCAGTGCAACCATTTTGTATGATAATATAGTGATAGATACATGCTATCACACATTTGTCCAAACCCATGGAATGTACAATACCAAGAGAGAATCCTAATGTAAACTGGACTCTGCATGGTCATGTGTCAATGTAGGATCATCAATTGTAATGAATGTACCACTCTGGTGGGGAATGTTGATAATGGGGGAGGCAATGCATGTGTGGGGCAGAGGGTATATGGGAAATCTCTGTGCTTTCCTGTTCAGTATTGCTGTGAATATAAAACTGCTCTAAAAAATAAAATCCATTACATAAAAAATGAACAAACACATTACATATAAAGAAATATATATTGTCAATGAAAATACACTAAACTTTGCTCATAGCTAACAAAATATAATTGAAAATAATGGGATACATATAGTCCTTCACTTATCAATTGGTAAATTTTTAAGAGTTGAACAAATTTTTAAGAGTTGGGTACGGGTAGGGCCATTCTTAGACACAGTTGTGTGAAGGGAATACATTTTTGCAAACTCTACATAAAGTGATTCAATAGCATTAATACCTGCATATATACATTTTTTATAACAGCTATTCTTTGCCCTAATGAGATTTTTAATAGGAGTATACTATATACTCCCAAAAGCTCACTCAGACACATCATTAAGGATATTACATGCAAAGTTGGTTTTGAAAGCACAAACTGGAAACAACAGAAGTGAACATCAGGAGGGGAAGCATTAAATAAAATTATGATGAATCTAAAATGCTGGAATAGGGTGCAGCCATGAAAACATATATGTATGTTGTGACATAGGAAAAAATTTTGACTATAATAACAGATAAAACAAGGCTCAGAAGGGTAAAAAGAAATCTTTTGGGGAGTAAAATTTTAAGAGTAAGGCTCTGGGTGCTCAAGATCTTATCTTTAAAGTAACTTGTGGAGAGAGAATTCAATCCCACTGGAGTTCCTCAGAGTTGACAAGATTGCCAAAGCCCTTGAGTCACACTGCCATCCACTGCTGTGGAAATGACAGTTTTATCTTCAAAGACAGTGGAGTGGGAAGATAATCCATTTTCACTGTGGGTTATAAAATGAGTGTTGCCTCTTTTTAATCTTAAAATAGCTTGAATGAAGGCCTTTTAGCCAATGATTAGCAAGCCAATATTTGAAGCCATGTGCCTGAATAATCAATTGGTTTTTAGGCTTTTATTGTTTTTAAAAGTTTCATTGCTTATAAATTTGTATACCTCAAGGTGTAAGGCATACTTGAATATTTGTAACTTTGATTCTTGCCATCAGTGAGACCAGAATGGGAGAAAAAAACCTCCTGCTCACCCTTCCTTAATCTTTGCCAAAGAGAGCGGCTCAGCATGGAATAAAATAGGATTTCTATTTCTGTATGCAGAATAGAGGCATTATAGAACAGAAGTTAAGAGTGTAGGCAGTGAAGATATTCAGACATTTTACTAGTGGGTTCCTAGCATGAGTCTTGCCATATTCCAGGCACTGTTCTAGACACTAGGGGTAAATCAGTGGACAAAACAAAGATCCCTACCCTTGAAGAATTTTTTTGGGGAAAGAAAGAGACATTAAACAAACATAATACATAAAGTATATGATATGTTTGAATACAATAAGTGCCATGATTGGGAAATACAGTTCAAGAGAGATCTGGCAAAGTCCTGCAGCAGTGAGCCAGCTTGCTGAAGTGGCCCTCATTGTGATGCTTATTAGTATTTGAATCCTTCCTCTGCCGCTAACTAGCTGAGTTGACCACACGGTAGCCCCTTGACCACGCAGACGCTGAGTTTCCTCACCTGTAAAATGGCAAAAATACGTAACTCATTTTGCTGTGGTGGGAATTAACTGGCTAAAGCTTGGTAAAGCAACCGACATATAGTGAATCCTCAGAAAGTTGTAGGGATTCTATTCCTTGTTTTATTATTACAGATTCAGGTGGTCTAAACTTCTGTTTTAAAAAAGGTAAGGAAAATACCTCTTCAACTAAATATATTATTTCTTTTAAGGTGGACATGTGTCTTGTGATAGTGTCACACAGGCCTTGTGTCTCTGTATCCTGGTAAAACTTTGTATTTTATTTTTATTTTGTAACCTGAGCCTCGGAAAGAAAATTCCACCGTCCTTGTTGGGAGGGCACCTGGTCTTTTTTCCTTTCACCTTTTATAATATTGGGGGAACCACCTGGGTTCTAACCTGAACAGGCTCAACGTTGAGGCATCAAGACCAGAAGGAAGCACGTAGCTGTGTGGACAGACAAGTGAGCTGGGATGAAAAGGGGTGAGTCTGGGCCTGGGAAACTAATCCAGGACAACCAGATCATAGACTTGACATCCAGAAGTGGAGCAAGTTCACACAAGTATGTGGAGTAATGGAGAAGAAGGAAGACAGGAAAATCTGGTGGATGAGGCCAACTACACAGTAGATTTGAAGGCAGTTTTGGTCACTCGCAAGTTTTAGGACCTTTGTTCACTGCCAGCAGGCTTTAAAATTGGTTTGAAACATGGAGAAAAGCATCTGATCTCCTTCGTGTAGAAGTTAGCAAGAGAATCTAGGTCACATTGGGGCCAGAAGACAGAGTTTGAGGCTGATGCATGGCACCTTAATGGGGCCCAGGAGGGAGTGGGACAAGGAAAATCAACATATGTCAGAAGCCAAAATGGCACCCAGGCCTAACCCCTGGGTGCAAATCCAAAGTTTTACCAGGACACAGAGACTCAAGGCCTGTGTGATTTCATCACAGGACACATGTTCACTTTAAAAGAAATAAGTACATTCAATTAAAAAGCTATTTTACTTATCTTTTTAAAACAAAAGTTTGGACCACCTGGGAGCAAGACAGAATTCCAAGTTTCGCCAGCAGGAGGGGCCCGGACGCCTGGGAAGCAGACCTGGGCTTGCTTTGTTGGTGCCATTGCATTTTGTGCTTTAGAGAAACAGAGGAGAGATGGCAAGGCAAGCAGGTAGGGCTTAAGCACCAGACACTTAAAAGCATTGGTTTTTAAGGGCAAAGGGGAGAAAGGGAGAGAGAGGAAGAGTGATACATACACACATCCAACAAAGTATCTGTCGCTCACACACTGTGGTGTTGAAGAAAAAGTTTTTATTCAGAGCTGCTTGCTGGTTTGCTTAACCACAGGGGAGGGAAAGCTATTGTGCAGGATTTCTGTTAGAAACAGCAACTTTTCTGGGGGCTGCTGTTGGCTTGCTTTACTTGTTCCCTTTGGGAATTGGGCAGCACTCCTGCTGCCCTGCTATTTGTTTGCAAATATCTCTGGAAGATGGGCTACAATTACAGTTCGGATTTAAATGCCAGGCTTGGCCTAAGACTCCGTGCTGATCTTTATAAGATACAGTTAAGAGGCTTTGTGTATTTATAAATGCATCTTTTCCATAAAGTGTAACATTTCACTTGCATAACTTTAAGTGGCCTGAATTAATATGGCTATCATTGCTAAGGGATTTAAGAATCAAAACTATTTTAAAGTAAATTAAGTAACCTACTAAATAGGATTTTCTTGTCCTCATTTTGGTAATAAAAACCTTAGAGAAACTCAAAGCAAAAGAAAAAAAAATTATATTTAAAGATGGTGATTTTCCTCTGTTTTTGTGGAGTCTTTTTTTAGAACCTGCTACATGTTGGTGCTCTATTCTCTGGACTATTTATTTTTATAACCATGGGAAGGATATTTCAGACCATTAAGAGATAGAGGCTGTCCAAAGGATTTTGGTTGCCCTTTCTTCCTAGCAAATGAAATGTCTAACAATATTCTTAGCTCACCCACCTTGCTTCAACTCTCTGCCTGATGGTGAGGATCTTAAATGGGCTGAGTGGTAGTGGGTCTAGGAACTGGCACAGTAAGTACCAAGACTGGTTAAGACCTTGGAGGGGACTTACAGGCAATCACTCTAGCAATGGAGCTACAAGGCGGTTACGCCCCTTTCCAGGAATATAGACCACAGAGTATATTCACATATAAACTCTGCCCGCTAGAAAAAATTCTGTTACAACTTTCTTTTGATAATGAGGGATATGTTAAAAAAATTAAAAAGAAGCATATCATAGAGCACATAGGCATATACCATTTATTCACTGCCCCTCCTCCCCATTAGCAAGTTCCTTTATAGGAAAAAGGTACAAATAATTGTATGGTTGCAGTCAGGGACTTTTTGTCACTATATGGAAATATTCCTGAGAATCTCCTTTTCCTTCTCAAACCCCACCACTACCATAAAATAGGTCTTCAAATTAAATGCAACGGGACTCATGGGCAAACACTGTTAACATATTTGGTCCAGAAATATGTGCTAAAATTATAGCTATACAGAAATAATAATAATAATAATAATAATAATGAAAATAAAAAAAACTTGATTCCTCCAGGTCACTCTTCTCAAACTGGAGTATGTAGCAGGGTCATTCAGTAGACTTGTTAAACTCAAGTTGCTGGGTCCCACCCCTAGAGCCTCTGATTCAGTCTGGGGTAGGGCCTGAGAATTTGCATTTCTAATGAGGTCCCAGGTGATGCTGATGCTGCTGGTTTAGGCACCACACTTTAAGAACAACTGTTCTAAGCCAGCGATTCTTAACCTGGGCTACACGTTTGAGTAACCTGTGGAAAGTTTTTAAAATCCCAGTGCCCAGGCCAAAGCCCCAACTAACTTAAATTAGATTCTCTAGAGGTGAGAACTGGCCATCAGTATTTTGTTAAGATCACCAGGTGATTCCAATGTGTAGGTAAGTTTCGGTCCACCTTTCTTTCTCCTTATTTTTCACATGAAGAAACTCAGGCCAAGAGAAGTAAAATCATACAAAGTCATACGGCTAGTTATGAAAGAGATAATTGTCCTGATGTCTGGGCCAGGACACTTTTACTACAGAACACTTCTTACCAGTATGCCTGGATTTAAAATTTAGCAACAAGGGCTTAATGTGACCACATGGGATCTTCTTAAATTTCAGATTCTGATTCAGCAGGTCTGTGGGGGTGGTATCTAAGATTCTGCAATCCTAACAAGCCCCTAGGTTTTGTCCATACAGCTGGGTCACAGACCACACTTTCAGAATTAAGGTTCAAATGTATCTTTGCCTGGGCTTTATCAGTACTGTGTTTTAAATGCAAACAATAGAAGCCATCGGCCCAAAATCAAGATAATAGCTACTATTAAGGAAAATTAGCACTATATTAGACAAATTCGTTGTAGCTATTTAA
Source organism: Propithecus coquereli (assembly GCF_000956105.1). Classification (NCBI taxonomy): domain Eukaryota; kingdom Metazoa; phylum Chordata; class Mammalia; order Primates; family Indriidae; genus Propithecus; species Propithecus coquereli. The sequence goes on from NW_012136080.1 coordinate 590,656, forward strand.
AATTTTAGAGGTTTTTGAATAATTTCCTTCATTCATTCTTTTGGGTTAGAATTTTAACAATTTTTAAATTGTTTGCTGGAAATAGAGTTTAAAGTGAAAAAAGGTAAAAAATGATTTGGAGACAATTAAACCTCACAATGCTAATTGTTTTTGAAATGGATCTAATTGTATCTGTCAGTTCTGCCTGAATGTTCCCAAATCATCTTGGGAAACAAATACTTTAATCATTTTAGTTTTTATCTTTCCAGATTTCATATTTAGGAGAAGATAGTACAGCATCGTGGTTAGGAATTTGGCCTCTGGAGTTACAATGTCTGGGCTGAAGTCCAGGCTTTGACATTAACAAGCTACTTGGTTATTATTTAATTAATACTTAATCTTGATGAAGTTCAGTTTTCTCATCTATAAAATGGTGATAATGGCACCTGCCTTATAGAATTTTTAGAGGATTACATAAGATATGTAAAATTCTTAGCAAATATCCAGGCACTTAGTAAGCACTTAGATAAATATTGGCTTTTATTGTTATCATACCTTGTTGGCTGGTGGCTACGTTGTCTACCTATATAGACACCAATGGTTCCCAGGACTTAGTCTTATGACTTGGTTTTCAGGAATGTCCCTGGAAGGGTCTCTCAGGAAATCAAATAAGAACCATTCTTCATATCAACCCCAAGGGATCAAATTGCAGAGTGGAATTGTATGAACAGGAACCTTGGAAGGATTGGTCAGGAAAAAACTTGGAAGAGCATTTCAAGAAAGTTCCCACTAGGCTTGCTGAAGGGCCCAGACTGCTTATTTCTGAAATTATCATGTAGGTTCACTGTGGGAGAAATCTTATGGCAAGCAAACATGCTCACTTTTTAGGCTAGTGATTTGCAAAGTGTGATCCCCAACACCAGCAGCAACAGACTCACCTGGGAACTTGGTAGAAATGGAAATTATTTGGTCCCTCCCCAGACCTACTGAATCTGAAACTTTCGGATGCCATCTAGCGGTTTGTGTTTTAAGGAGCCATCCAGGTGATTCTGATGCAAGTCAGAATTTGAGAAGCACTACTATAGGCATAGGCAATTCTTGAGGATTTTAACCCAAGAACATGACGGGGCTTTATGTTTTGGAAAGATTACCTTGGCAGAACGAGTGATCATTGATTTCCAATCTCTGTATCAAAGACCTCAGAGAACTAGGAAGTCATCACAAGGGACTTGAAAATCCCATACTGTTTGTAAGTTTGAAAATTCCTGAGAGTTTCAGAACATCATCTTGTACATGTCTTTTCTACTCTTCTTTAAATGTACTAAATGATTTTATGATCAGAAAAGGAGAATTCATTTAAAGGCACAGATGTATTATAAAATTTTTGCCTTGTATTTTCTCAGTCACCTGCTGTATTGAAGGTAAAGCATTTATTCATTTATTCACCCAGTATTTAGTGAGAGCTTTTTATGTGTCAGGAATTTTTCTAGGCACTGAGGGAAGAGCAATGAACAACAACAACATATATATATAATTTCCTTCCCTGATAGAACTTACATTTTAGTGGAGGTATAGGGATATAACAAGGTAAATAAGTAAAATATTTCCTATGCTGTATAGGAATGCATTTTTAAGTAGATAAATAAAGGAGGGAAGTATGAAGAAAATGTGGGATCAGGGGAGGTTTCCATGAAAAGGTGAACTTTGAGTGACATGCTTAAGAAGCTGAGATATCAAGCCAGGCAGGTATCTGGGCCAAAATCATCCCAGGTACAGGGAACAGCAAATGTAAAAGGCCTGAAGGACAACTGCCTCTGGCATGTCAGAGGAATAACACAGAGGCCAGCATGGCAGGACCGACCTGAGAGTTGCAGGAGAAGAACTTCAAGTGATGAGGGTAGTAGTGGTGGGGATCATATGGGAAAACAATAGAGTGATCATATGTGGACGTCAGGATATCATTAAGCCTTTGTTGTTACTCTGAGTGAGATGGAAGGTATTGGCAATTTCTGAGGAGTGGACAAAAATGGTCTGGTGAACGTTTTAATAGTATCACTTTTGCTGCTGTGTTGGGAATAGCTTGAATATCGACAAGGGTGGAAGCAAGGAAACCGGTTTTGAAGCTATCAAAATATTTCGGGCAAGGTGTGATGGTGCAACAGACAGGGTGGTAACACTGGAGGGGATGGGAAGTGTCTACTTCGGAGGTAGAGCTGACAGGATTTGCTGAGGGGTTGGGTGTGGGGTTGTGAGGATAATCCAAAGTTTCAGGGCTTGAATAACCAGAAAGAAGAAACTTCCATTTCCTGAGATGAAGATGATTTTGAGAGGAGCAGATGTGACGAGTGAATAGCTGGAGTCTGGTTTTGGACATGGAAGGCCTGAAATACCTGTTAGATATGCAAGTGGAGATGCGGAGTAGGCAGTTGGATGTACTGAGTCTGAAGTCTCGGGAAAGGTCTGGGCTAGAGCTGTAAATGCAGGAGTCATTAGCAGACAGATGATAGTTAAAACATGAGACTGAAAGAAACTGCCAAAGAAATTCGCATAGATAACATATAAATAGAAATTCAGTGAGTTATAAGGACCAGACTCTGAGGTTTTTCAACATTTAGAGGCTATGGGGATGAAGAGCCAACGAAGGAGAATAAGAAAAAGCAGCCAGAGTGGCAGGAGGAAAACCAGTGGAAAAGCCAATATCCTAAAACCCAAAGAAGCAGCTTCAATAGGTCAAGAGATAAGAGGGCTGAGAACTGGCCCTTTGTTTTTGCACTGTTTTTGGTGGTTTCAATAAGAGAAGTTTCAGTAGAGTGGTGTGAGTGAAAGCTTGGTTGTAGAGGTATTAAGAGAGAATAGTAACAGTCTCTTCAATAAATGGTGCTGGGAAAATGGATTTCCACGTGCAAACGAATGAAATTGGACCCTTATCTGAGACTATACACACAAAAACAATCAACTCAAAATGAAGAAAAGACCTAAACATATGACCCGAAGCCATAAAACTCCTAGGAGAAAACATAGGAGAAAGGCTTCTTGACATTGGCCTTGGCCATGATTTTTTGGCCATTACAGCAAAAGCTCAGGCTATAAAAAAATAAATAAATAGATGGGAGTACATCACACCAAAAAGCTTTTGCCCAGCAAAGGAAACAGCCAATAAAATGAAAAGGCAACCTATAGATTGTGAAAAAAATATGGGCAGACTATACATCTGATAAGAGGTTAATATCCAAGATGTACAAAGAAGACATACAACTCAATAGCAAGGAAATACATATATAACCTGATTAAAAAATGGATAGAGGATATAAATAGACATTTATCCAAAGATGATACAAAAATGGCCAACAGGTATATGAAAAGGTGCTCAACATCACTAACAACAGGGAAATTGAAATCTAAACAACCATGAGATATCACCTCACACATGTTAGGATAGCTTGTATCAAAAAGACAAGAGAGAACAAATTTTGGCAAGGGTGTTAAGAAAATGGAACCCTTGTACACTGTTGGTGGGAACGTAGATTGGTACAGTCATTATGGAAAATAGTATGAAAGTTCCTAAAGAAATTAAAAACAGAATTACCCTATGGCTCAACAATCTCTCTTCTGGGTATATATCCATAGGAAATGAAATCATTACTACAAAAATATCTGCGCTCTCATGTTCATTGCAGCATTGTTCACAGTAGCTAAGATATGGAAACAACCTAGGTGTCCATGAATGGATGAATGGATAAAGAAATTGTGGAATATTATTTAGCCTTAAAAAGGAGGAGATCCTGTCACTTGCCACAACATGGATGGACCTAGAAGACATTATGCTAAGTAAAATAAGCCAGACACAGAGAGAAAAATATTACATGATCTCACTTATATTTGGAATCCAAAAAATAAAGAAAGATCAAACATATAGAGATAGATAATAAAACACTGGTTATCAGGGTTGGAGTAGAGGGTGGAATGGGGAGATGTGGGTCAAAAGATACAAAGTAGCAAATATGTAGGGTGAACAAGTAGAAAGATCTAATGTACAACATGAGAACTATAATTAATAATATTGTGTTCTGGATTTTTGTTAAATAAGTAGGTTATAGCTGTTCTTGCCATGGGGGTGGGGGAGGAATGGGTAACTATGTGAGATGGTGGAGACATTCATTTGTTTCATTATAGTAACCGCTTTACTATGTATATGTGTTTTATGACATCATGTTGTGTATACCTTATACACGTGATAAAATTCATTTAAAAGAAAAGAGATAGAATAGGGACAGGGATTTTGGAGACAGCAATTATAGACAACTCTCTCATGGACATTTGCTATAAAGGGAAGGAGAGATTTGTTAGCTGGAGAAGGTTCGCTTATTTTTGTTTTTGAAGGTAGGAGAAATAATGACATGTTTGAAAATTAGTGGGACTGATAGAATAGAGACAGAAATTTGATGAGGTAGAAGAGAGACAGGAGAATGAAAGAGTGATGTCTGTGTGCAGGCTTCAGGGCAGGGATCAAGAGGAGGGATTGGTCTTAGCTTGGAATATAGACATTTCATCCATAAAAAATAGGAGTGGCAGAATATGTAGGTACGGATAAGAATGTGGGAATTTATGGTATTTGTCTTCCATCATTTTCATTTTTTTAGTGAGACATAAAATAAGGCCATTGGCTCAGAAGTAAAAGAGGAATGAGGTCTTGGAGATTTCAGGAGAAAAGAGTAAAAATTAAAAGACTTATGAAATACTTATTCTAGGAAAGCAGGAGAGAGAATGGATGGACTCAGTAAAGGTTGGGAAAAGTAGCTTGTTTACTGGTCAACAGGAAGTCCCACTTGATATTAACGGTCATGGGTTTAAAATTGATAGCCATCATGGGTATGATTAATTTCTTCTCTCACCCAATTCAGCTGCATGGATAAAGGCATGGGTAGGCAAAGATTTAAATTTAAGCAGGGTTTCATTTAGCCAAGGCATCAAAGAAACAAAAAAGGATTAGAGAGTAGAAGGTGTGTGCATGGGTGTTATTATAATGTTAAACCAAAGGTTTAAACTAGGTACAGAAAGGGGATCAGGAACAAGGTGAAAGACCAAAGAGGTGGTAGGGTCAGCAGTTTTGGGGTTCCCATGGGTTGAAAGATTGAATTGGTATAATAAGAGTAACCTATAAATGAAAAAAGGTGATGTTTAGAGAATGGGATGTTTGAGACTGAGATTATACAAAATTGCAGTTGTTGGTAATGACAAATGTAGCCTATACCCACGGCAGAGAGTGGCTCAGGTAGGGTAGAAGACAAGATCATTGGAGAAGAGGAGGCCAAGGGTCATATACTCCAATGAACTGGAAGTACGGACTATGGGTATATTGACATCACTCAGAATTATGTCAAAAGTCATGTAGGAGACAGTGACAGAGAACCAAGTGCTAAAACCATTAAGTAAAAAAGAGAAGTAACCTGGATCAGTAGTGACAGCAACAATGGAAGGTAGCGATTGCTCTGACCATAGAACATGTGAAGCTGAGCAGGATCGGGCAGGGTGGAGGAGACTAGCCTGGGGATGGTGATGAGGAGCACCGAGAACATAAACCCACCTTTACGCCCAGTAGTACCAGGAGGGTGGAAAAGAAAGCCACCACATGGGAGGATTGAGGGGGGATCAGTGCCCTCAGTACCAGGACAGAGAAGGAGACGTCATGGAAGAGGCCTGTGGGAGCATTAGAGTTTGAGGCTCCCACCTGACTCCTGCTATGGGCAGCGCAGGTCTTCAGAAGGGCAGGGTATTTTCTAACATAGGGCTTCCCTTGCGTACCTCTGACTCCCCTCATGCTCTGTCCTTCCTCTGAGGCCTGTGGGAAGGGATTCTTACTGCAGGTATGTAGATTTGCCTTTGGCTTCTGGCAGTGGTGATAGAGGAACTGACTCAGTTTAAGCACATGGGTTCTCTCTTGGCTTTCTGCCAAAGATGGCATAGTGGGCAAGTGAAAGAAAATTACTTTTACGTTGAAAAATGATTCTTGTATTCACTGGAACGTTAGAAATAGTGTTTGTGCATGTGTTTGTGGGGTGTGGCTGGTTGAAATTGAAAGCATCAAAGATAGTTAGGAATCTGTTGCAATATTGTGGGAGATTCCCAGAGAATGAATTAACTCACTGCCAGTAGAGGCAGAAAGGGTATGATGGATTCAAAAAATACATTACTCTTGACTGAGTAGGGAAAACTACATTTACTTAGAGTTGATAAAGGCAACCAACAGGTTTTATGTATTCAGACAACAGTAAAACCCATGTTTTCAAGTGCTTATATGTTTGCAAACTAGGATAATCTCCATATGAACTGCTTCTCAAGTTAAAAGTTATGTTTAGTAGAATTTCACAAGCGTTGTACAAATGAATGGTATTTTTAAGTCTGTACTTTTCTATTATTTAAAATAGCATTATTCTATGATGACTTAAACCAAGAAAATACGAAGATGTTACAGGTTGTGGAAACATTGTGTGTCAAAATAGGGGGATGGCAGGGACATTCCACATAATGAAGTGAGAGAAGAAGAGACCATGAGCTCAAATGGCCAATGGGCTATGCTAGGGCAGGTGAGGGATGTGTTCACTGGAGAATGAGGAATGGAAGGCACCTGGCCTTAATGGGCAGAGATACTGCTCCATAACATGGGCATCACATTCCTGCTATGATGCCTTGGAAACAGACACGTCCAAGGGAGAGAGAGGAGGATTGTGGAGATCCATAGTGGTTTTCAAGAGAGAAGGATAGTTTAGGGCAGAGAAGCCATAGCGAACAGAGATACAAAGATGTGAAATAACATAACAAGATTAGGGAGTCGTTACTTGTTCCTTGCCGTAGAGGGAAAGGGCTGTGGTGGTAGCTGGTAGCAGAAGAGGCCAGAAATGATGGAGTACACCTTTTAAAAAGGCCTCAAATGTTGTATCAAGTAAAAAGTTAGATGTTAGTGTTGTAATAGGCTATAGGACATCCTGGAAGAATTTAATAAGCAAAATGATATTCATGTCATTTTATGTTTAATTTTAAGAAGGCAGTTATTTGGTCTGTAATTCTACACTTTCATTTTGTGGGATCGTCATGCCCATTGATATGGAAAAAGTAGAAAAATGGGTTTCTCAGAGTTCTGGGCCGCAGTGGTATTGTCCCTCTCCCTGAGTCTCCGAATTCTTTCTCACAGTTCTTGGAGGCAATAGGGCTTGGATTTAGATTTTGCTGTTTTTTTCTTTTTAATATCTTTGGAAGTGTATATGTCAGTAAAGCTAAACATAAATACCCAAATTATTTGGATGCATTTTAAAACATGAAGAGGCAGAATGATAAACATTTTTATGAAAGTAAAAGTCTCTGTTCATTTTCTCTATAAGATAGCAACAGATGGCATGTCGATGATGTTTGGGCTCTGGGGCTGTCGGAACTGGATTACGTATAACAGAATTGTCCTACAATTGCTGTTGTAAAATATGTGTTGAAGTAATAGGTGAAGCCTTTCCAAATATCCTAATTATTTCTACAGTCTTTACTAATTACTAATAGAATATAAGAAATTCTGAAACCGTTTTAGGGAAAAAGGAATACACATTCAATTTATAGAAAACCTTTACGAGAATGAGGAAACTAAGACCCAGAGAGGTTTAAGTTGCTCACAGACAGACAGAGGTCACATGGCTATGGTAGAAGAAGGAATAGGGAAATCAGAGAGACTTTATTACTGGCAAGATGATTTGATCATTCTGGTTCATGAGGATTGGCTGAGTTTTAGGAAGAACTTCTTAACATCAAGGTTGTGGAAGAATTAATCAGCATTACTCATGAAGTGATGAGTTATCCCACCCTAGAAGTATTCAGTGAGAGGTTAAATAACCCTTTGGAGGAAATATTGCAGTGAAGATATTCAAGCATTCATGGTTCAAAACCTTAAATGTTGCGTCCCAACACTCAGAGTCTGCAGAATTAGCACAGATCTTCTCTTCATCTATGATTTAATGGATCATGTCCCAAACATGCCTGAGTGTATATAGCCACCACTAAGGATCAAAATTGGGAACGTGAGAGGCCTGAGAAACACTAATTTCAATGCAGTGCAGACTGACCATTGCTTATCAATATGCATTGTGGAGTTGAATGATAATCAAGTAATGGAGGCTTCTGATAACGATAGAAAGAGGTCAGCGCACCTCATAGGAACTTAGAAAAAGCTGCATAGCTGGACCTTATGAAGAACAGAATGAGTTTCAGGAATTAGACAAGGAATTGTAATCATATCACCCTACCCCAGGCTCACCACATCATTGGGTCTGGCAGACACAATTTACTTAAAAAAAAAGTATTTATTTATCTATTTATTTCTATAAAGGTATAATTTATTCCTTTCAGTCTTTAGTTCTGCAGATTTTGACAAATGCATACAGTCATGTAACCACCACCACAGTCAAAATATAGAACTGTTCCATTTTCTCCCCTAAGTCCCTCATGCCTCCTTATAATAAACCCCCGCTCCCATACCCAGCTCCTGAACGCATTCATCTGATTTCTGTCCCTGTAGTTTTACCTTTTCTGAAATGTCATATAAATAAAACCGTAGGCTATGTAGTCTTTTGAGACTAGCTGCTTTCATTCAGCCTGAAGCCTCTGGGATTCATCTGTGTTCTGTGCAACAATAATTTGTTCCTTTTGATTGCCGAGTAGGATTCCATGTATAGGTGTACCACAGTTTGTCAATCCGTTCATCCATTGAAGGACAGTTTCATTATTTCCAGTTTTTGGTGATTACAAATCACTATATACATTCACAAATATGTTTTTGTGCAAAGTTTTTAACTTTCCTTGGGAAAATACCTGGGAATGGGAGAGCCGAGTCATATGCTAAGTATATATTTATACAAAGTTGGAAAACTGTTGAATTTACTTTTAAAAATAAATATTGAAAAAATATGTACAGTAGTCTCTCCCATCCATGGATTTCCTTTTGTCAAGTCTAGTATGTGACATTTTTTGCTTAAAGCCTATGCAACCTCCAGGTTTTTGATTCTAATAATGTACGAGAGTCACTTCTATTGAAAATAAGGAGGAAATGAGAAAACTCATGGTTTAAACAGAAAAGAAGGCTAAGGAAAAGGTTAGGTTTTTGCAGGGAAGCCTCAGGAGGGATACAATGGTCTGAGAGAACCTCTGCTTCTGTTAAGAGCATGGTAAGTGAGCTGAGGGTTAGAGGGGCTTTCTGGAAACTTACGGGGCTCAAGTTATTAGTGAGAAGCAAGTGTAGACAACTCTGGGTCATAAAATCAGAAGGACATTGAACATTTGGAAGGAGGATATGACACAGAAAACAAATAATATACCTGTCTTTGAGTGCACTACTTCATCAAAGCAAAATTAATTTATGTGCATTAATATTTCTAAAGGTATCTGAGATCCAGAAGGAGATGGAAAATGGAAATACACATCTTGATATCCATCAGTACTCACATAAAATGTATGTGTTACTAATATGCATTAGATTTGTGGTCTGTGCATTTTAAGAAATATGAAAGGAAATATTAGGCTTATGAGAGTTTTAATCATAATCTAAATTCCAATCTACCCATGTGACCCTAAATCTCTCACTGTGGATTCTCCTACCATGCAAGCTTTGGAAACAAACCTTCACTTTCAAGGAGAAACTGCTTTATGATATTTAAGTCTTAGTAAGGACATTAAAGTAAATGTATTGCTGTGTGTGTATGTGTGTGCACTCCGGATGTTTTAATCATTGACTCAAATAAACAGGTGGATTATAAAAATCAAAAATAACCAACAAAGGCTATTGGCACAAATCAGTTGAAATTCTTAGACAATTAAATATATTGCTTGTTGAAAGTTGGTGATGAAATGTAAATATTAGAATTGGGGAGACTCAAACCAAATCCTAATAAAATCATTTTTGACATTAATACAAAAAGCCAATGAAAACACATAAACTATGAAATGATAAGGAAGGAATAAAAGCATCTTTTTAAATTCTAGATAATGTAATAGAATAATGCCAAATTTATTTCCGCATTCTGGGACTTAGAATGAACAATTTCTTAGGTGAAAAATGTCCATGGGTTGGAGGAAGCTGTGGAATTGCCTGGAACATTCAGGGATCACAAATTACATGAGGAGGTCAAAGTGGTTAAGAGCAGTGGCATTAGCAAGAATGACCTGAGTTTACCTGAGTTTAAATCCAATTTCTACCACTTACGAGCTGTTCCATCTTGGGAAAGTTACTTTACCTAAGAGGAAATAACACCTCCCTTATAGGGCTGTTGTAAGCATAACACGAGAAACTACTTGCTAAGTTCTTAGCTCAGTGCCTAGAACATAGTAAGTACTTAGTAGTTACTGTCCAGGTGAGTAATAGCAGCCAAAATTAACACAAAGGGACTTTGTTTTGCTTTCTCCTTTTCTCCTTACAAGCACTAACAAATTTAAACTGATGCTCAGGATCTTTGCCCTGTTACTAGAACTCACCTTGTCATGGAGTTCTGAAGCTAAAAAGAAGTCCATATATGATTTCTAGTTGCTCCTTTGACAGATGAGGACACTGAGTCACATAGAGGTTGTACTTTTCAAAGTCCTACATGCCTGTAATACCAGACCCAGTGCTAAAACCTGGCTGGCTGTTCCCAGCTCAGAGCTCCTTCCACGTCACCACTAAATGACTTCAGGTCACAAGCACAGGCATGCATGTATAATCCTGCTTACTTCTTTTACAATTTTTAAAGAGCTAATCTATCATCTTCTACAGTTTGCATCATTTCCAGTCTCTGAAGGCTGATTAAGGGACTAGATATTACTAATTGGAAACATTAACCAAGATAGTTAAAGAGACCAGTGCATTCTCAAATGAGCTCACCTTCAGAAGAAATTTATAGCTATATTCAAATTGGCCATGCCCTTTCCAAAGGCTGCCATCCCAGGGGAGCCCATTTCAGGGGAGCCCATTTCAGGGTTTGCCCGTGTTAGCATACACTTCTCTAATCTGCAGCATTTTTCTCCCTAGAGCATTTGTGGATTTAAATGTTTTCTATATGTAGAGATCTTTCATTCCCTTTCAAGGTTCTAACAAAGAAGCACTTGCAATGGCACTAAAGGAGATATGAGGATGATGGTTGAGACCAAATTTGATCTTCATTGACAATCACTTTGGATTTTAAGCCTCCTTGTAATGATCCTAACATATCAGAGTTAAACTGTGCTTACTGCACCATGAAATATAAATGAAAGCTTGACTTCCCACTGTACCAAAGGACTGTAAACAATCCCACACCTGTGCACAATTTGTAGTAAATCAAACATTCGGAATTTTGTTTCATGTTGAATATTTTAAGTGCCTTTAATAAAGATGATGTGATTTGTAAGTCATATAATGAAGCCAATCTAAATAGGAGTTATTTAAAAAAGGAATAATAACTATTTAACTAAGCATCTCTTTACCCTAGCAATGTGATTCAGATCATCAGCATGCTCAGTTTTTCTTTAAATTGTTAACAAATATTCTTGGCAAGTAAGGCCCACTCAAGTTTGAATCACATCTGGGTTTTATTAAAGGTAAGCTACTGAAAGCCTTTGAACTTAAACTTCGTCAAACTTTTCAAATTATCTCTGGCTATCTCTACACATACAGAGGAATGTAGACTGAGGTAGCCACTTGAAGGAGGAAGAAAAAAATAACTTACCTGTTTTCTAAACCTGATTTCTCCTCTGTGATTAGAATCAATCACTCTTTTCTTTTCTCTTCTCTTTCCTTTTCTTTTCTCTTCTTTTCTTTCTTCCTTTATTTTCTCTCTTTCATCTCTTTCTTTCTTTCCTCATTTTTCTGTCTAAATGCTGCTCCCCAGGAGGGGAATCTGGGAGGATGTAGCACTCTGTCACTTTCACAGATGCCTTCGTGGTACATGGTGCATGCAATGTGATAGGTTTCTGGGTATTAGTCTTAATTATAACTGATTCTTTGGAGCCTAAAAAGATTAGAAACAGCAGTAAACCCTCCTGGTCCATGAGCACTTCTGATGGTAGAATTACAAAGTAGACATGAGTTTGAGAACATGTTTCTGGAGCCCTAATTTCTGTCTCTAATCAAGAAGCCAGCTATAGCTTATAAAAAATTCCTAAACTTTTCTCTTTTGTCTCCTCAAGTCATAAATATTCTGTGACTTGTGCAAAATTAGTTCCTGGCCTCACTCTAGTTTTTAACCAAAAGATATACTTTTTTATAGAAATGTGTGGTTCTTCATGGACCCCAATGTAAGATGTCATCACAGGTGAGCTATCATAAGTTTATTTTCTTTAAAGGGATGAATTGTGTGGCATGTGAACTGTAGCTCAATCAAATTGTTAGAGGGAAAAAAAACTGATTGCATGGTAAAAAAGATTTTTCAATAAGATCTTTGTGATAAGCTAGTGTGTAATCATGTAAAGTTGCAAGGCCTTGTTGAAGTTTGTTCTGTTTTTGTCCTTTGTGGAAGGTAAGGGTATTTTATAGTCATTATTAGTCCTATAACTAATGAGCAACTATTCTAAGGACAAGACATCATGTGGGAGTGAGTTAGACCCTTGAAAGAGTCAAAGCAGTGCGTCAGATGTTCCATGGTGTACAGGGGTGGTAAATTTCCACTTCTCACCCCCACCTCCGCCATCATTGATCCAGTCATGCTTTCTCCCTGGTGACTGAGCTCATCTGGGCACATGTCCCAGGCTGAGGCTTTGGCAACTAGGGCTTGGTGTGGGAGTGGCAAGAATTGAGCCATTGGGTACTGCAAGGTCAGGAAGCAAGGGACAGTCCAGAGAGCCAAACCCAAGCATATGAGTGGAACAGCAAGATCCACATCTAAAGCAAAGGGTCTGAACCAAAGGAGGGGCATGATGGGCTTTTGCGGTGGTAGAAAGAGACAGTGGAACACAGGGTTCTGTTTCCATCTGTGCCATCACATGACCTCAGACATTTCTTTGATTTTCTCTGCTTTAATTTCTTCAGCTGTAAAATGAAGAGATTGGCAAAATGACCTTTGAGGAACTCCTTTTGCTGTCATATTCTGTGCCTTTGCATGCCCACTTAGGAAGGAGAACCACAGTACCCAGAGTGAAGGCCATAGGATCGTTGAGAATATTGAGTCTCCAGCACAGTAGAATTCACTTTTGATTGAGCTTCCACTTAATTAGTAGTTTCTAATTAGTTTTGTCTCATGCTTTTGGGGACTCCAAAAGAGAACTTTTTAAAGAATATAAATCTAGGAGCACTTGCTGCTCCTTCTTAATCTATATCATGAAATTACTTTGATGTTTTTCAAGGAGCTTATTAATCCAGGGTGTTGATGTTTATTAAGTTTGCCTTCTTTTGTGGATACATTTTATAGGACATGGATTTGGGGTACTTCTCAAACTGATAGTTCACTGACTGCATTATACTTGCAGACATTTCACTTGGGTCACATAATATTTTATAATAATTTTAATTCATTACTACTTTTTAAAATGGAGAAATTTAACATAGAACAATCAAGATTTTTGGTTTTTTTTCAAACATGGGAAGATCTAGCAACATCAAGCCTATATTCTCAAACGATAATAAATGTCTGAAGTTGAGTTCCAGCTGCCCTTTGTAGATGATTTGAGCTCATTCCAGCTCACCATGGTTACCATCATGCCATATGAGACATCTTACCGGAATTAATTATATGATATAATCAGCACCCTACCATAGTGGGATGCTGGGGTGAAGTTGCTCAACATTCAAACAAGCATTTATTAAGCATCTACTCTTTCCAGTACTATGTAAGAAATGCAAGAGTATAAAGGTTCATTCTTGCATGTAAACAGATTTTTATTTAGGACCTACTATGTGTCAGGTACTGTTTTAGGTACTGGGGATACTATGATGAACAAAACATGACTTAATGGAAATTTGACTTTAGTAGAAGAAAAAGATAAAGAATAAAGAAGCAAAGAAATAATATCAGATGTTGGTAAAGGCTAAGAAATAACACAAAGTAGGGAAAAGATAGTGGATGAAGAGTGGCATTCAAGAGGAAGACAGGTCACCCAGTGATGACAGTAAGGTGTGCTCAGGACTCTGATGGAGTGCACACAGTATGTTCCAGGTACACAAGAATTAGGTCTCTTAATGTATGACAGAGTCCGGGGTTTAGTGGTAGCTATTAGCAGGAAATTGCACCTGAGTAGAATCTTGAAGAAAAAAAGAGGAACGTTGGTGGATGACTGAGCAAGCAAACCAACCACAAGCTAAGTTAAAGGAACAATGCAGGAAATATAGGAATTTTTCCTCAAATATAGGAAAAGTTCCATTTCAGGGAGGTTATGTGGGAGCAGAAACCCTAGAAAAGCTATTCTGATTTCCAAATATATAAGCTTTATCTTTTATGATTGAGCACTGGTTTTGCTTTAAACTGCAAAGGGGCACACCAGTTTCTTTTCAGTGGTTGTGGTTGGTAAAGTCCATCAACAGTAGAGCCTTATAGAGAGCATCACCCACCTATGGTACAGTGTGTGAGACACAGATTCTGAAGGGAGTTTGGTATGCTCAAAAATCATAGCACTAGAGTGTATGGTTTAGAGAAGGAAGTGGTAAGAGTTGACCATGCAGGAGTAGTAGCTAATTGCTATGTAAGTGGCTGGGCTCAGTTTAGGAAGAGAAGAAGTACAAATAACAACAAAGAAGTAGAAATAATAACAAATTTGGCCAAGTCTCCAGTCTAGTGGTCATCTTCATGGACCAACATTCAAAAGAACCATTTACAGTGATATATTTACATACGAGGATGGATCTCCTAGCTTTTTCTGTTTTCTGTTTTTGTAAGAAAATACACAGAATAAGCTACTTTTATAAGGTTCCAATAACTACTTTTTCATTTAAATAGTTTATTTTATACACATTTAGCCATTGGTCGTACATGACCCAGTGAGAAACAGATGACATGATAAAACTACATAATTGTAAAAAAATTAATAAAGGGGTTATGTGCAGAGGTTTGGTGGGATTTAAGGAACCCAAGGATGGTGGTGCAGTGCCCTAGGCAAGGAGAAAATCGATTATCTTTGAGCTGCGGGGAGAGAGTGCTATCTCACAAGTGGTTGGATAGAGGGTTACAGCCAATCCACGGTAACCCATCAGGAAATAAAACCCCAAACTTATTCACATTCTGCCTTTAGATCATTTATGGCCTCCTAATGTCCAAAACTACCAGAAGCCAGAGGGCAAAGGAGCCGACGGATGTGGTCCGTGCAGGTCAGCCTCCCAGTGCACAGCAAAGGGGTGGAGAAAACTAGAGTTTACATGGAGGAGCAGAGAGAAAATACGCGCAACAGTTATTTAAGAGATTTTTTTTTTTACATTTTCAACATAAAGCATTATAGGAAGTTGCAACAGAGACGAACTAGGATTGTTTTGGATGTCTCACCTGTACATTTCAATAATGAAATTAAAATATGCTTATCACTGAGTATTCCAGTGTGATTTTTCTTATATTATATGATTTAAGTACCTTTCTAAAGTCTTATAACAACTATCTACAGAAGACAGAGCAGATATTCTTATCTATCTTTCCCCTCCATTTTACACACCAGTAAATGAGGATCAGAGAGGCCAGCTGAGTTACTGAATGTCACAAGGTCACAAAACTTGTTAGAGCCAAAGGTGTACTTAGTTCTTCTGTCCTGTCCAGTTGCTTTTCCATAACCTCTAAAGATGGGTTAATCCCGGCTGTTTCATTCTGAGGACAAAAAAAAAA
>NW_012136080.1:607923-610958 GCF_000956105.1 Propithecus coquereli
TTGATGGATATGGGTATGTTATGTGGATACAGAATTATGCTGATTAGCTCAGAAAGCCTATTATTCATTGATTACGTGATATAAGAGAGAAATGTTTGTTTAAATCCTCTGCACAGTAGCTGAATTTACTGTCTTGGTTTCACTCATATGGGCCAGCTTCTACATGACTATATATAATGATTATGTGTTGTCACAACACAGTGGATATCAGAACAACAGCCAATATTTGTTGTGTGTTTTCTTTGTGCCAGGTGTAAGGCGCCAGGGATTATCTCAAGCATGCTTAGGCAGGAGAGATTACTGTCTCCATTTCACAGATAAAGTAACTGAGGCATGGAGAGATGTAGTGGATTTCCCAGGGTTGAACAACTACTAAGGGTCAGTGCTCTGATTTGAATGATCCAATTCCAAAGTCCTTGTTCAGCCTCCTCGCTGCACACCACCCCCCTCACATTTTAAACATCCCAACTCACCAGTCCTCAGTCTTCTCTCTTCTTTATGAAGGCACTTCAGAGGAAGTACACTCTGGTGACCTTGGAGCCAAACAGAACTAGGTCCCCATCCAGCTCTGATACTTAACTAGCTATAGGAAATTGGGCAGAATGATTTACCCGCTCTGGGCCTCATTTCCTTTATTTGTAAAACAGGGCTATAATACCACTAGCACTGTCACGATGAGAAGTTGTATATATAAGTTGCTTAGCACAGGATCTGCCACTGAGAAGACATGATAATGGCAATTATCTTTATAATTACAAAGTACTTTAGGAAAATAAAGTACCATTCTTATTTGTACTACATCTTCTCACCCTAACAAGAGGTAGCAGCAATTAGAATTTTAAAAGGAAGGAATTTTAAAGGAATAAACTGAAATATCTCCACGGACTCTATATGTGTGTAATATATATTTAATAGCACCCGCAGTTTGACTAGCAAGGATAAAATTGTTATGAGGATTATAAGATCTCATACTCCTGGGCATAGCTTGATGACTGGCTGAGGTCGAGAATAAATTTTCTCTATGGTGTCGTAGAGCATGGTAAGGAATATTTGATGTGTTTTATCCTTTCCATTGAAGCATATGGCATTATTTGAGGAAGAGGCCTGGCATTAGTTGGCTGGGCTCTTGGTTAGTTCCACTTAGGCTATAATATATACTATGTCCTGGAGTGATGTTTGCTTAAAATCACAAGTGTCTGCAACCTTTGAACTAAAAAGTACTGCACCAGGCAGCATCTTGCTGATGACACACATTTTGCAAACCAGGCTGTATCCCTTGTGTATTAACATCCACTATGGATTGGCTTCATTTTCACTCAACTCTTGAAAATCACCTGTCTCCAGAGGCATTCGAAGATTAATTTAAAAGAGAAAAGAAAAGTAATTTCCGAAAGCTACTTTAAAAGAGAAAAATAACTCCATTATACTGCTCTTCTTTTCATGTCCTTTTAGATGACTGACTTTCTGCTTTTCACGTTGCACTTTTGTATTCTGGGACATGATAAGACGCTAACACTTATAATGATGATGGCGGCAAATGTGACCTTTATTGATACACGGACACTTTATATACCCTGTTTCTAATCTTACACATGGGACACTTTACATACCCTCTTTCTAATCTTACATATGATGCTCCCATTTTATAAGAAGTTAAATGACTTATTAAATCACAGAAGCAATTTTGTGGTGGAGGTGGGATCCAAGTTCTGGTCTGCCTCACCTTAAAAGCCAAGCTTATGCTTCCTCCCTTCTTCCCTTTCTCCCTACTTTCTTTTCTCCCCTTACTTCTCCTTTCCTTTTAAAAATTCTCTCCCCTCTCTTTTTTCTTTTTTTTTTTTGTTTGCTTGTTTTAGTTAGACTCAGTGAAGTTAAATAACTGGTCTGACACTAAACTGTTAGTAAGAAGTGTATCTCAATTGGAATCACAAGGTTGCTTAATTAAAATACATAATGAGAAGCTCCGCATTCATTGTCATGTATTCAAACACCCAAGATTCCAGCTTTTATCTAGATGCACATAAATGAGCACTCAGGTTGCCATTCAGGGAATTATTTCCCCATTCACCATAGTTCTAATTTTTCTTTTTTTTCCAAATTATCTTTCTCTGTCAAGTGTGGGATTTTGCAAGACCCAGGAATCTTCCTGTAGTGCACAGATCTGGCCAAAAGACCAGTTAATGTTTCAGAAAGACTGAGAAAGAAGATTCAGGCCACCTGGAGAAGAGGGCACCCCCTACCCTGGGCTCCTTCTGCTTTTTTCCTGATGCTCTTGAGTGCCTATGAGAATTGTGGAGTTTGTCCTATGAGCCCTTCTCGTATCAGGAGGTATTCCTTAAAAGACTTTCCTAAAAAATTTCCTAAGGTTTTACAACATTAATAATTTTGACTGGAGTTGCCACTTGTCTCTGGCTACATGATAAATCATTTTTCTTATTTTTTAAATCCATAAACTATTGGCTTTTGTTGATTTCCATGTTTGTTCGACATGCTTAAAAAAACTTTCAAAATAATCAATAGGGAGATAATTCTAATATTTCTGAAACCTGTTATACTTTACAAAAGATATACTTTTTATAGTTCGTGAAATTTAACATCATCCCTCTTGGAATCCTTCCTTTGTGGATTAGAAAAACTGAAACTCAAGGAGGTCAGGTGACTTGCCCAAGGTTACCCAGCTCATAAATAGCGAAGCCATGGTCAAGCTTTAGTATTATTGTTGTAAGTTTCCTTTGCTTTAATTTCCCTGTAAAACAGAGCCTGAGACCAAAATCTACACTGCAAGTAGTTTATTTTGATCAAGGGAGGAACAAGAGTGGGGATCTGAGAAGATGAAGCAAAGGTAAGCTATCGAGGTGATCGCTGCTGTGGGCAACTAGGCTCAATTCTACTGGGACCCTCTGCGTTGCTATGGACAGTAGTCTCAGAAGTTTCCACTCCGAAACTGAAGGAGATATTTGTCCACCAACTCCCATTTCCCCGTGGCTATGGGTAGCACTATGAGATGTTAATAAATCCAAATTTACACATGGATG
>NW_012136080.1:622793-623983 GCF_000956105.1 Propithecus coquereli
CACAATTGCTCCAATAGAACAAAATCAGTTTCAAGCACTTATGCTTTTGTAAACTAATGTGTTTGCCTCCCTCAAATAACTAGTAAAAAAGGAAAACAAAGCAGTAGAGACACCAAAAATAACAGAGATGACTTTTGGTAGTGAAATTACAGTGATTTAAAATTTTTTTTCTGTTCTTTTTTTATATTGATTAATTTTTCTAAGATGAACACAGAGCTTCATTAAGCTATTTGGTTATTCTCAAATGAAACAAATTAAAATTGTACATGATCATTCTTGGTGAATCCTTATTTTTCCTTTTTGTGTTTATTCCCTGTGAATTTACATTCACCTTTTACTTTAACCAAAAAAGATATCAGGAGGATTTTTAGGACAATAAAACTACTCTTCATGATCCTGTAATGGTGTGGATGTATGTCATTATACATTTGTTCAAACCCATAGAATATACAACAGCAAGAGGGAATGTTAGTGTAAACTGTGATCTCTGGGTGATAGTGCTGTGTTAGCGTAGGTTCATCAGTTGTCATGAATGTCACCCTCTGGCGTGGGATGTTGATAGTTGTGGAGGCCATGCATGTGTAGGGGCAGTGGGTATTTGGTAAATCTCTGTGCTTCCTCTTCAATATTGCTGTGAACCTAAAACAGCTCCAAAAATTAAAGTCTGTTAATAAAAGGACATATTATACGTTATACATTAACAGTTTTGTTGTCTATTGCTGCATAACAAATCGACTCTAGAACTATCTTACAACAGTACAATAGTTATTTTTCATGATACTTTTTTTGAGCATTTCCTCTACTTGTTTTATCTGGCTCATTCATATAGCAGTATTTACTGGAGGGTCACCTGGGTTAGAAGGTTCATGACCTCTCTCATGTTTCTGGAGGTTAGTGCTGCTGTTGACCATGGATGCTGGTTCTCCATTTTTATGGCTTCTTGTCCTCCCGGATGCTAGACCAGCTTCCTTACCTAATGGCGTCCAGGCAGTGTTACCAGAGAGCCAGGGCAGGAGCTGCAAGGTCTCTCCAGGCCTGGACTCTAGAATGCACGTGGCATCTCTTATACCTCAGTCTGTTGGTCAAGGCAAATAATGAGGCTGTTGATAACTCATGGGGTGGAGAAATAGGCTCCTTTACAGGATGGAAGAATCAGCAAGTTTCAGGGGCCATATTTAATTTGCCACAGG
>NW_012136080.1:624033-629831 GCF_000956105.1 Propithecus coquereli
GAAACTGAAGGAGATATTTGTCCACCAACTCCCATTTCCCCGTGGCTATGGGTAGCACTATGAGATGTTAATAAATCCAAATTTACACATGGATGTGAACTCAGCTTCCCATAGGTATTCTTCATTGAGGTATCAGAAAAGCTCTGGGGAAGAAAGCAAGAGATGTCCAGTGTACCCATTGGAGGCAAGGAGTTATCTAGTTACAACTATGCGATGCTAGATGTCACAAGTATAGCTAGAAAAAATGGCTAAGAGGTTATGAAGAAGTCACAAGAAATGTCCAATATACATATTTTGTACTTTAAAAATAGTGATGACTTTCAAGGAATTAGCAATATATTGTAGAAGGCTGTCAGAAATTCAGGTATGATAATAAAATACTGGGCAGCAGCATCAGTAATGGTACCTCAGAGGGAAACATGGTTATTCTGCCTGAGAGACGTGGGAATTAGGATGGCCTGGGAGACTCTACAAAGGCAAGTTTTGACTTAAGCCTGAACAAGAGTTTATCAGAAGGAGGAGTAGCAAAAGAGGATATTCCAAGGAGAATGTGGGGAGAATGAAGACGTGCTCTTTGGGACAGATAAGTGTCCTGGGGCTTGTGGCATTCTATGTAGAGTGTAGCAAGGGTGGCATCAGCAGATGAGGGTGGAAAAATACATTGGTGCTGAATTGTGAAAGTACAAAATGGCCAGTATCAAGTAGGAAGAGGAGAAGAAGCACTTAGGACATCATTGATGAGCTTTGGTGGCCAAATGTGGGAGAGTTTGGGAAATAAATCAAAACTGAGAAATCAAATAATTATTTGTAGGGTTGGGCAGAATTGAATGTGATTTTAGAAAGGAGTGATTAGTGAAGAAGAAAGCTCAACTGAGGGTAGAAAACTGATGTAGTGCAGTCTCCAGAGAAGTGGAATTGTGTGAGATAGAGTTTGAGGGACATAGTGGGAAAGCTAGAGATATAAATTTAGAAGTTTTAATTTTTATACATTTATTTTTTTAGAGACAAATTTTCATTCTGTCATCCAGGCTGGGGTATAGTGGCACAATCATAGCTCATTGTAACCTTGAAATTCTGGACTTAAGGGATTGTCCTACCTCAGTCTCCTAAGTAGGTGGGACTACAGGCACGTACTATCATGCCTGGCTAATTGTTTTTATTGTACTTTTTGTAGATGGGGGTATCACTATGTTGCCCAGGCTGGTCTTGAACTCCTGGCCTTAAGCAATCTTCTCAAAGTGCTGGGATTTGCCAAGCCTGGTGGCTCACGCTTGTAATCCTAGCACTTTGGGAGGCTGAGGTGAGAGGATCGCTTCAGGTCACGAGTTTGAGACCAGCCTGAGCAAGAGTGAAACCCTGTCTCTACTAAAAATAGAAAAAAAAAATTAGCCAGGCGTGCGTGGTGGCACACACCTCTAGTCCCAGCTACTCAGGAGGCTGAGGCAGTAGGATTGCTTAAGCCCAGGAGTTTGAGGTTGCTGTAAGCTAGGCTGATGCCATGGCATTCTAGCCTAGGCAACAAAGCCAGACTCTGTATCAAAAAACAAAACAAAACAAAACAACAAAATGCTGGGATTAAAGCCGTGAGCCACCATGCCTCGCTAAACTTAGAAGTTTTTAGATCTAGCTCCTCCACCTGCTTAACAGCTGTGTGAATGTGAACAAGTTTATTAATCTCCCTAAACCTCAGGATCTTCATCTGAAAATGAGGTTAAAAACAGACACCACACAAAAGTGTGGTGAGAGGAAACAACCCAAATGTCCACTGAAAGATGAATGGATGAACAAATTGCAGTATGTACATACAATGGAATATTATTCAGCTTTAAAAAGGAATGAAATTCTGATGCAAGCTACAATATGGATGGACTTTGAAAACATTATGCTAAGTGGATTAAGCTGGTTACAAAAGTACAGATATTGTATAATTCCATTTACATGAGGATCTTAGAATAGTCAAATTCATGGAGACATAAAGTAGAATAGTGGTTACCAGGAATTGGGGGAAGGGAGAATGGAGAGTTTTTGTGCAATGGGTACGGAGTTTCACTTTTGGATGATGAAAATATTCTGGAGATGGGTAGCAGTGATGGTTGCAGAACAATGTGAATGTACTTAATATACTGAACTATACACTTAAAATGGTTAAAATAGTAAATTATATATGTTTTGCCACATTGAAAAATAGAGTGTTGTGAGAATGAAGGTGGTCAGTGAATACAGATAATACAGTTTCATAGCAATGATGATCAGAATTTTTAATAGCTAGACACCAGGTCTTGGTGGATGCAGCATCAAAGGAAAGGGAGATGGGTCAGGTTGCCTAGGAAATGAGGTCAAGACATCTTTTCTTAGAATAAAGAAGGGAGGAAAGGATGGGCACAAATATTTGGGTCCATTTTGAGGAAGAGGGGAAAGTAGTTAAGGAGCTCCTGCCTGTCGACTCTTTTGGCGAAGGAGCGTGAGGGATGAGGGTGAAGTTGGGGGCATGGGGAAAGTTACAAAACTGTGAAACAGCTGCTGTGGGTGGAAAAGGAAGTAGACTGGGGAAGAGCGGAATAATTGCCAAGTAGCAGAGAGGAACCAGCTGAGGATGGATATAATAAATTTGTAATGGAGCCAGTGAGCATGGCTATGTCATTTTCTCTAGCAGTGCTTGGCAACACAGAAACAACCTGGAGAAACAGGCAGTTGGATTGATTTACGGTATGGCACTGGCAAGGCAGTTGCGGTCAAAAGTTAAAGAGTTGGGGGAATTGAGGGTACTCATGAGGATACAATTTAATTGTTTGACCATGTGGTCCAGGCTGGAGAGGAAAGAGTGGAAAGAAAGGTGGGTTGAGAGACTCAGAGAAGACTGGACAGCATTCAGGGACCACAGATTCTAACAAGGGAAAATGATAGTAAACATGGATTGCAAGCAGAGGTAGAGTGCCAGAGTTCAAGATTTTGAAGGAGGAGCCGTTTCAGATATTGATTAGGTAAGTGCACAGGCTGATGGCAAGTAGATACGAATGATGATGTGCAGCAGTAATTCTCAAACTTAGTTGCATCAGAATCACTGGGAACTCTCTAAAGCAGACATTGCTGGGCCTAATACTCAGAATTTCTGATTCTGCAGGTCTGGGTTGGGGCAAGTGAATTTGCATATCTAACACCTTCCCATTTGATGCTGATGTTGCTGTCCTGAGGAATAATACTTTGAGAACCACTGGGGTAGAGCCTAGAGAAAAGTCTATGATTAGGGTGGATCTTCAAGGTATGTGTTATAAGCAGCAGAAAATAAAGAAAGGACTCTGTTCCAGCTGTCAAAATTTTCAGAGAACATGAGGAAATGACCAGGGTGTCTGAGGATGGCGTATGCAAAATTAAGACGTTAAACAGGGTTGGGGTTGGGGTTGGGGAAAGGTAAGCATGTGCTTTCTGCTTAGTTGACCAATTAACCATCCAATCAGGACTTTACAAACTGTTCAAACCTTGGTGTGGCACTGAGTCTGCAGGCTTAGATACCCTAAGGACCCCTAGGCAAAGCTGTATAGAGTTACGTATGCATGCCAGATGGTTTGATAATTTAGTGCTCCTTCAGTATTCTTTGAATTTTTGTTATTTAGATGCATATGTATCTGTAAGGATGTCTATGCATGTGTGGGTATATATATACATATATGGATGTTTATATGTATATATACGCACAGCACACATGTATATACAAAAATTTATATTAAAATTATATTTATTCAGTGGGAGCAAGAAAAATAGGTTTTCTACTAAAAATAATTTTATATGTATATAAACTGTATATACATTTTATGTCTAGAATAAAGGATTTTTACATGCACTTTATGTATTTTAATTTCAGTATTTCTGTCACTCAAAAATGTCAGTGTGTCACTCATACTCATTAAGATATTTGTAAAGTCTCATTCAAAATATGTTTAACAGTTCTCATTTCTATCTTTCTTATTGGCAACTGTTTACCACTTAAAAAGTTTTTTTTTTAATTTTTGACCCAGCTAACTCCTTAATCTAAAGAGATTAATATTTAGATTTTTACAATAATGAAAATAATCCTGTTGTTCCCACTGAGCAGCACCATGGCATGTATTAGCCTTAGAATTTCAGCTGAAGATGTCTAGAATTTCAGACAACTGTGAGCTCACTGATCTTAGGATTGGTGGCAAGACCTGCCATTTAGGAGTTGGTTGGGGTTTATGCTGCCCCTATTCATTAGAGAGAAGTTGGTGAAACTGAGGTAGAGTTTTTAATTTCTAATGGCATCAGGAAAATTTCCCTGGAAATTCTCAGCACCTCCATTTGCTAGATGCTCAGCTTCTTGCTGTGCCCCACTCAGCACCACAGGCAAGGAACTGACTCTGCCACGGCCTCCCGATTCTGCCACCTGGTGCGGTCCGATTGCGAGTCTGGGAGGGCCAACCCCTCCTTCTGAGCTGCTGCTAAATAGCTACTTTAGTCAGCACTACGGCCTGGGTTTCTAGCTTCTCCTGAAACTTCCAGACTTAAATGAAATGCCACACCTCTTGAAAAGTGGAATGCTGCTCAAGTCTACCGTTTCCAGGTTGCTAAAGAGGCCTAATGAATCTGCACGTTGTTTGGTGAACGTGGAGCGAAAGGGAAGCGGGTCATTTTCAGTGCTGGTTCATCTAGGTATTGTGAGTTGAGTGGGGCCTATGCTGCTCCACACAACAGAACACACGTCCCGCGTGACTGAATATTAGTGGTCCATCAAAGTTAGTGATGCCCTCCTCTGGACAGCACTAGATAAACAGCAAAATTCTCTCTCTCTGGCCTCTGCTTTTATAGTACTGTATTATATTAGAGCACAATCAGCTTGGCTTAACTACCCTGGGATTTAGTTGTTCAATCTTTAAATTGGATCGTATTTTTTTTGTGATTCAAGAAGGTGGGGCAGGCTAGATGATTCTAATATTTGGACATCAGAACACTCTCTGAATGTTGAGATTACACAGTTTCAACCGTGAGGATTATGTAAGATATCTACCTCCAGGTTCCCTTTTTTTGTCACAGAAGATATTTTTTCTTGGCTTTATTTGTTTAACTAGTTGGCAATCTTCTTGGCTAAGGACTGTCTCTCTCTATATATTGAAGTATGTTGGGAACACAAGCACGTTATAATTTCATAGCATACACGTACTGTTTTCAGATACCCTGGTGTGCTCTTAATTGATTTTCTAAACATATGGTACAGTACAAAGCTGTTGAGTGGGAACCGAGAAATTTCTCTTTGTGTTGTTTTTAAAATTATGTAGCTTGATATTTAGTTTTCATGTTGCATTCTTGGAGTTATTAATTAAATGCATATTAGAATTTCATGAGATGACAATAGTTATGGCAGAATGCATGGATTAAAAAAAACAATTCATTGGATATCCAGACACTGTGGGAATAGAGCATTGATAAAACCACTTAAAGCAGCTGAGATTTGGAAAGAATGCAGTTAATGTCTAGCTATGATAAAGACTTGTTTTGTAAATTTTGTTATGTAAAGATAATTAATGCATAAAGTCATTATGTGTTTCATAGTATGCATTATCTTCCCCCTCCCCAATGTATTGATTGCCTTTACATTTTGTTTTATTTGAAATAACTCATTTATGATTATAAAATTACTATATGTCAGCTTTATTTGTAATAGCAAAAATTGGACATATCAGTAATGAACAATGATGGGGCATTGCTTAAATCAGTTATAGTGTATCCCTAAAAGAAAGTACTTACCAGAATTTAAAATGACATTTTAGAAGTATATTTATTAAGAT
>NW_012136080.1:631096-646851 GCF_000956105.1 Propithecus coquereli
TATTAAAACTAAAAAGTGTTGAATATTTACTAAATGTCAAGTCAGTATTACCGTTAATTGTATATGAAATATCTCATTTAATCCACTGAATAATTCTCCAAGTAAAATTCAAGGGGAAGAATAGGAAGCCATTATTTTTCTCATTTTGCAGATAAAGGAAATTAGGTTAAGAAAGATTAAACATGTTGCCTTGGACACAGCTAGTTAATGGTGAGATAGGATTTAAATTTAGGGTCCAACTCCAAAGCCTGATTTCTTAATTCTGCGCCTGCACTACCAAACACAATAGCCGGGGCTGCATATGGCTACTGCACACTGAAAATTGGTCAGTGTGAACTGAGGGGTGCTGTAAGTGTAAAATGAAATACATGCTGCTTTTTTAGGGCTTTGTATGCAAAAAAGAGTGTATAGCTCTTTATTGTTATTTTATATTGCTTATATGCTGAAATAATCTTTTATATACATTGAGTTGAATAACATATAATTAATTTCACCTGTTTCTTTTTACTTTTTGATATAGCTACTAGGAAAGTTAAAATTACATGTATGACTCAGATCTGTGGCTCACATTATATTGCAGTAGGTCAGCACTGATGCTTTTCATGCAGTTTCTTGCAGCAACTACAACAGATGCTTATTTTTTTCAATGATATGGCTAGAGAACATAAGCAATTTCAAAGTATAACATTTAAATCTCTTTATACCTATGCATAATCAGCACTTGCCAAAAATAATGGTAGCAACCTTAAAATTAAGACGCAATAATCATTTGATGTTATGCCAGTGAAGAGACTTAGAAATTACAATTTGAGTACACATTTGTGTGCAGTATTAAACTATTGACAGCTACCAAATTGTCTGATATTAAAACAAGGTTAACTTTCTTAATTTTTATTATATATAGTATTACTATTTCCTCTTTCTCTGTTGTTTGTCTTTAATCATTCGTATGTAGGTCACAGCGAAGTCTGGACTGTATCAATTTTCTTTTATCTCTTATCTTTTGGGAAAGCCAAGCTGGACATTTGTGACCACCAAAGCTGCCTGCCCGTCAGTTTTCCCCATCATTTTCTTTCTCCTTTCTCAGTTGACCCATTCTCCCTGCTCTGATTGTCTCAGTTGAAGAATTATTGCCCGGGAGAATTCACCTGTCTTGCTTTTGTGCTTGACTTATTGCTTTACTGTGTTTCTTGGCCAAAACCTCAGGGTGGCTAATCATTTCTCCCTCCAGCATTTCATTTTCTAAATTAAGAGAGGCAGATGTACTGCATCATGTAAGAAAGACATTTCAGAATTCTCGGATAATTAGGCAATGCCAATTACTAATTTCTTCATTTTCTAATGGGTTTGTACTTTGTCTTCTTAAGAGCTATGATATTCAGAACCCTTAAAATTTGGCCAGACCATTTGGTTTTGACACCCATCAGGTGAAGCAGCTCTTTGGTACAGATGCTTCCTCTTGTTGGAGCAAGACTGGGATGTGCCACTTGGCTGTTTGGTTTATGAAGTTCATCACAGATGAGGTTTGAAAAACTCCGAGGGAAAAACCAAAGAGAGATGCAGAAATTTGAAAATCAGTTGCTTAAAAGTCTACCACTTTTGCTGTCTTTTATGAACTGGTAGGCTGTGACATATTGTGTGTTTATTTCTTTTTATTAAGCTTAAACATTTTGAAAGCATGCCTGGGTAGGTTGAATTCTTGTCACCAAGGCAAATAATGTTTCTAAATAGCCAGTAACCATAAAATCTTCAGGGATACTGCTCTTCTTGGCATTTCTTGAATATTAAAACAAAAGAAATTATTTTTCTACATTCAACAAGAAAGAATCTATCTAATAATATCTCTTTATCTGAGACAAAATGGAAAGGTAATTGTTTGAGATAATAGAGTTTAACACCTGTGTGGACCAGGATTTTGCAGAATTTCTTAGCATCAAAAGGTATGTACCTTCCATTGCATACAAATTAGAAAAGCCTGTTGCCAATGCACACTGGATTCTTAATAAAGCTCATAGACTTCATCGGTTTCCTTGCTAAATGGTAGTGTACCTGCTCTAAAGTATTAGCTTAAAAATTAGTATTTTCCAAACTGTAATACAAGTTTGCTGAACTAGCAAAATACATCCCTGTCATTTATTTTCCTAAGCTGCACTCCAGCTTCATTGAAAATGAAGACATCTTTTTGAACAAAATTAATCGTTAATGTTTTTCCAAGTAGACTCTTAAAAATGTGACATTCTTAAGTAGTTAATATGTTCAGAATAAAAATGGAAAATTCTTTGGAAATTTGTTTGCAAGCTAGCTTTGCTCTGATTAATAGCCCTTGCAAATGTGTGCTTATTATACCATAAACATGACCTTTATAAGAACATTAGAAAAATCAAACTATGGATATGCCATGTCAGAGACTTTTTAAATGTCAGAAAATGTAATGCTTTTAAATTAATGAGATTTTATAATACTTAACTGTTGAGGGTATTTTTTGAACTTGTTTATGAATTTGGGTTTATTAAAGATTTTTAAAAGGTTCTGTCATTGAAATAGTCTGGGTTGGGTCACATTTGATGTGGAAAAATGTAAAGCTACTTGGAAAGAAAGAAAGAAAGAAGAGTTTACTATTTATAAGCTTAGTATGGTGAAGCTTATCAAACATACCATCTATTTATTACCTCAGTTTCTCTGAGACTCTGACCAGAAGAGGACAGTGAGCAGTTGGAGTATGTTTTAATTCAATGTGAGATGATTCCTAAACATGAAGCTTTGGAGAGGGAAGGGGCAGTGAGTAGAGCAGGGCATGCCTGGAAGTCATTCGAGTTGATAATGATGCTTGACAGTCGCTGTGTAACAGGTTCAGCTGGGGAGCTTTAGGTCCAAAGTGGGACATGCACGACACCAGCAATGTTGGAGTTCCGTTGCTGCATAATTAATTGCCAGAAACTCAGTGGCTTAAAACATCACTCATTTATTAGCTCACAGTACTATAGGTCAGGAGTCTGGCACTGATGTGACTATGTCCTCTGTTTAGGGTACCATAGGATGAAATCAAGATGTTGGCCGGACCGAGTTCTCATCTGGAGACTCTGGGGAAAAAATCTGTTTCTTAAGCTCATTCTTGTTGGCAAAATGTAGTTCCTGTGGTTGCTGTCAGCCTGGAGCTGCTCTGTGCTCTTAGAGGCTACCTGCATTCCTTAACATATGGCCTTCACCTTCAGGCCAGCAAGAGCACATTGAATTCTTCTGTTGCTTCTGCAACTATCCAGAGAATGTTCTTTGTTTTTGTTTTTTGAGACAGAGTCTCACTGTGTTGGGTGGGCTAGAGTGCCGTGACGTCAGCATAGCTCACAGCAACCTCACACTCCTGGGCTCAAGCAATCCTTCTGCCTCAGCCTCCCGAGTAGCTGGGACTACAGGCATGCGCCACCATGCCCGGCTAACTTTTTCTATATATTTTTAGTTGTCCGATTAATTTCTTTCTATTTTTAGCAGAGGCGGGGTCTCGCCCTTGATCAGGCTGATCTCGAACTCCGGAGCTCAAACAATCCGCCCGCCTCGGCCTCCCAGAGTGCTAGGATTACAGGCGTGAGCCACCGCGCCCCGCCTGTTCTTTGTTTTTGAAAGGCTCATGTGCTTAGTTCATTCTCACACAGACAGTCTCTTATTTTTGAAGTCAACTGTGTCTTTAATCACGAGAGCAATAGCCACAAAATTCACAGTCCTAGGGGTGACGCAGGGTGTGTACACCAGGAGGCAGGAAATCTTGGGGGCCATAATAGAGTTCTGCTTAATACACAGAGGTACACCCTTACCTGGACCTTGGGTTTATCATTTCTGTTCTCTGGCCTCAGTGTTCTCAGTGTGTGGGCTCTGGACCAGTTATATCAGCATTAACTGGAAACTAGTCAGTAATGCAAACTAGCAGCCCCCACTCAGGAATCAAACAGAAATCTAGGTAGAGGTAGATAGTCCTCAGCAGCCTGTGTTTTAACAAGCCCTCTAGGTATTTCTGATGCTCACTAAAGTTTGAGAACCCGGTCTCCAGACCAGGGTCAGCTAACAGCTGGTGTCAGAGAGCTAAATCTGGCTGATGAATGTCTTAGTAAATAAAATTTTATTGGAACATAGGCATGCCCATTTGTTTACATATTGTCTATGGCTATTTTCACAGTACAATGGCAGAGTTAGCAGTTGCAATACAAAACTAATGGCCCACAAAGCCTAAAATATTAATATGAGATTCAGAGGCTTATTCTCCTGAAAAGGATTAACCCTTGATAATCATTCCTGTTAGAGGACCTGAAAATGTGTCCTTTCTTCCAGACATGATTGCAGCCAAAACAACTTTTTTATCCTTCCTCTGCACTTTAAGTCATTTGTCGGCTTTTTCTGTCTTAGTGTCAATATAAAACATCTGCTCACCACCGTTTGTATGTCAGTTTTCAAATAGTTGAAGGCTGCTAAGTCACCGAGTCTCTTCTCTTCATGAAAATATTGGCAATACTTTTAGCTTTCTCTCATTTCTTATTTGCCTATCCTTTAATCATGCCTGTTTCTCTGCTTTACATATTTTCTAGGTTGTGTACATCTTTCATAAGTTATTAGATTCTGGACATACTTAGCCAATCTTTCTGGCTTCTACATTAACAAACAAACACAAACAAACCCTCCAACTGTCCAGGATTCAGCTTTCTATTTTCTTAGAGTTCTATGTAATTGTACATCTTCCAGCCTTACCTTTGCTCAAAGTCCACTGAATGCGGCTTGCATCCCTTCCTTTACTCTCCTTCCTCCACAGTCAGTCCAACAATTACACTCACTGTAGTTAATTCTCACTTTCTGGGGCTGCCCTCAATGATGGAAAACTTTGGCATGATGGAGCTTTTCACTGGCATCTGGTATCTGGTATTTTTCACTGGCCGACCAGTTGATTCAATGTACTCTAGGTACCTAACTCTAATTTTACGTTCATTTTCCAATTAATCAGTAAATTAATCATCAGTGAAATCTCTACTTTCTCTTTCCTTCTTTTCATCACATTAACTTTGATTCCTAGTCTTGATATTTTCTGATTTGTGACACTAAAAATATACATGCTTGTTTTCTGTTTGGTTGTTTTGTTTCCTTTTCTTTTGTATTTCTTTTATCAGTCTTAGTCTGGATTCTTCTAGAAAACATATTTGTGTGTGTGAGAGTGTTCCAAATATATGCAGAACTATTCAGTTTCCTTTGGTTTCCCTCCTACCTTCTTTATCTGTGATGTACATTTCTGCTCGTGGTATCATCGGTTTGTTTGAGGGACAGCAAGCTTTTCTAAGCTTGCCCCTGGAGGTACGCCCTGCCATTTCCTTCAGCAGATTAAAACCTGCTTATTTGAAATATTTCATTACTGAAATAATCACTTTTAATTTAGCAATTGTACAGCCTTTACCTTTTCAGAAACATAATGAATAACATAATTTGCTTCATGCCAATCAAATTTGCATCCCAGGTGCCAAAAATGTAGGTTTTTACTCATATAATATATTCACATAGACTTTCTGAATGTATGACCTATTTAAAATAAAATAACATTTTATAAGAAGATTTACTTTACCATATTTTTATGTTATCAGAGAAGGATTTAAACTATCTTGCAACAGTATAATATTGTGAAATGTGATAGGAGAGTCTGCATTTCTTAAAACAGTTCTGCTATGGTCAGATCTATAGCTCAGATCTATAATTGGAATTTATCAGTCAGTCGAGACTTAGCCTAGACTAGCTAAATGAAAATGTAGCCAAGGGCAATTCAAAATGGAAGACAAAATTTAAAAAATACAAAAATAAAATCCAAATTGTCTCTCTGGCTTTGTGGCAGTAGCTGTTGAAGGGCCATGTATACAACACGACTGTCTGTGGGGGAAGGGACTGCAAGACTATGAGCTTGCCCACACGGAGAAGACAGGATATTTCTGTGTTGACTTGTGTTGCGCTTAAGATTTTGTTAGGGTATTTGAAAAAAATAACCAACTAAAATTTTGGCAGGACTGATGGAATTCTCCAGCTACAGGCAAGACTGCCGTAAACAATTACTATCAAGATTTCCCCAGTGCCAATATGCCATCTAAAACTTTGAAACTTTGGCTGGAATAATTGGTGAAAATGTAGCAAATGGACAAGAAGGCTACTTATAAAATTGAGTGGCTGTTATTCTAGTCCACATGAATACTACGACATATCACCTTTTGGTATGAACGTGTCAGTCATCATGTGTGATAACTTTTATTTAAAGATAAAATATGGCTCTTTCCGAATGAAGTGGATTTCAAATGCTGAAAATATGGAGGAAAGAACAAATTGACACCCACCATTGTCCTTTGGTTAATATGTGCTAATATTAGCAAATTGAGCCTGTTTTTACTTGATGATTCAGAAAGGGGTTTTGTTTTATTAAACAAGAGAAAACTATTACTCCAAAGGAGAAGCTGGAGAGAACAGGAATGCCAAAAAAAAATGTTTTACGTATTCCCTCGCTATTGCTTTATCTTTATTTAAAGGGCTTGGGAACATATTTACTTTTACTGAAATTTACCCAGTGCATTCAAGAGAGTGGGCGACCCATAAATATTTGATGAATGTTTGTGAAAGGGAATGAATGAGTCAAGGAGTAAATGTGAGGGGCGAGAAGGGTGAGGGGCAGCCAGGAGAGAAGAGGTGATGGAGCAGGTAAGGCGCAGAGAACAAGGCTAAAACTCCAGAAAGTGAATTAGTGTGGCTCCATTTTTCCACCAATCAAAAATAATATTAAATGTCTCCCTCTCAGTTTCCAAGTCAGCTATCATGGTTTGAATACCCACTATGTGTTAGGATGTGTGTTAAACTGAGCTAATCTCTATCCTGTACAATATTTTGTCAGATAATGTAATGCTCTTGACTGTTCACTTTCCAATTTACAAGATAGAAACACTTGTGTGGGTTACCACAAGATCATGGAAGAGTGGGTATTTCCATATTGGATGGCTTTGGGGCCATTTTTTTGTGCTGTTGATAGGATGTTTCAGTAACAGCTCTGTTGGGATCAAGTGAGTCATCTGGATATTAGATTTGGACATGATCATTTCTCCAAATTGTCCTTTTCCCTCCCTCCCTCCTTCTCTCCCTCCTTTCCTCCTTTTTTATTTTTCTTTCTCTTTTCAATATTATTTCCTGTGCCTACCTCACAATGCTCACATTGAAAGCAGGTTCCTAATAGTATTAATGAAAATAAATATAGTTTGCCATTTCTGTTTCTTCTCTCTGGAGTAGCTTTTAAAACAATGATGTCTTATTCATTCATTAATTCATTTATGTACTCAAGAGCACGTAAATGCCTATAATTTTCAAAACATTTTGTTAGGCACCATGGAAAACAATTAAGGTGATACAGACATGGACACTCTCTTTCAAAAACTTAGCTCAGAACCAAATTATTCTACTAGTCAATAAAAAGTAAGAACTATAAGAGACATACTGATTAATGATTTAGATAATGCTAATAAAATCTAACTTAGTAGAATATATTTTATTTCATATCCTTTTGACAAAATAATAACGAATAAAAAAGACAATAAGAATAGTCACTAAAAATAGTACTATTTTCCCTGTTAAGTACTTCTCTATGTAAGCTTTACAGAAATCCTGGGTTTTAGCTGTTATTTTATGGAAGGAGAAACTAAATAATCATTAAGTTCCTTAGGACATGAAAACAGCGGAATTTGGATACAGGTTTCTGATGACAAATGTTACTGTGTTCTTAAGCACTTAAAATATTCTGTGGAAGTTTTCAAAAGAGAAAGTTAACTATGATACTACGTGGACAGGGAGAGACTAGGGAGTTTCAGCTGAACCTTCAAGGGCAGGGAGAAGTGGAAGAAATGACAGCAATTTACAAAATTTTAAAAAGTATTTTCCTTATCTTGGTTCTATGAGGAGGACACTAAATGGTATGAATAGGCAAGAAAAGGTCATAATGACATTGATCACATAGGAAGCAAATATTTAGCACTCGGAAGGCATAATAACTTTTGAAAACTGTGTGCAGCACAGATCAGAATCATTCAGGAAAATGCAGTGCCAATTTCAGAAACCATGCTTCTTACAGAATCTCTCTCCTCTCTCAGCAGGCACTCCTGCTCAAAGCAATTTGACTCATTCTGTTTGTTCTTCCTTTGGGATTAATGTCCTTTCAAAAGCACGAAATAATCTTCACAATTTAAGTCAAACAGGCCCACGAATTTGAAAGAACTAATTTCAATTCTCTGAGGCTGTGATCAGAGCCCCTTCTTAAGTTTCCTTTTAGGATTAGTAGTTGTTTTGTTTTCCACAAAGCTTTTGGGTTTACAGTGCTTAGGTCACTGCAAAAACTTCCACTGGGTGAGGTATATCAATGAAGAAGAATAGCTATGAGGGAGCCGAATATTCTTAAGATGTTCAGTCACATTGGAATCATGAGGGAATCTCAGAAAACAGGTTTACTGTGTCAACACTAGCTGTTGCAGAGTGCCTAGTAATGGAAGTCTTCCTTACTTATCCAGGAGCAAGTGAAGATATCCAGTTATCTTCATAACCTGGAAAGCTTTGACAGAAAAGTCAGATGCCCTTCTTAGTCCTTTCACCAGATTCTAACCAAAAGAAGACTGGACACCTTGCCAAATGGCTCGGTACACGGAAACCATCAACATTATTGTACTATCTGTCTTCTAAAATTTACAGAGGATTTCTGTGCATCTTCCAGCCTGACTGATGATCATTAAGAGTAGAGTTTAGAATGCCCTAATGTTATCATGCTTAGGTGATTTTGAGTATTTATGTTGGAGATAGCAAACTCTGATCAATTGGATTAGATACTGGTATATTGTGTTAAGGAGGTTTCTGAGGCCAGCTATAAATATGATTGATTGGTAATATATGCCCTGAGTACCGGAAAAGGGAGTGGTATCATGGATTCCTATCCTTGGCTTATAGAGACAACAGAGAGAATATAATTTTCACAAAGAGCAGGAGTATTGAAATCAATCACCCTGTGTTTGCATAGGTTGAATTAGCTGCTACAAGTACTTAATCTCATAGATCCCCAATTTCCACAACCACAAAGCTAAATATTAAGAGCTAACAGAATTGCTGTGAAAGTTAAAAGCCTATGTATATATAGAGAGTGCTTAAAAATTGATTGTGGTTATTATTATTATTGTACTGGTTATTATTATTATTTAAAATTGGGACTGCTTTGAATAATTTGGACTATATGGTCCACCACACACCAGCAGAGTGCAATTTAATTACCAGAATATTTTACTTTCATTGCTAAATTAAATTTTTCTCTTGGAAATTTATTTAGGCCTGTGCTGTTCTGGACTTCCAAATCCTAAGGAATAGTAAGAGCACAAGCTTCTAGTAAATTTGCAGTAAAAAAAAAAAATCAGAAGCAATTTCTGTAACATTCTACATCAGTTAATTAATTCTGGCTCTGTCTGAGTTGAGTAAAATGGATGGGAATTAGTTGTACAAGTCAAGATGTGTATGTGCCTCATGCCAAGTTCGAGATCTGTGTATTTTAGGCTGCAATTCACAAGAGGGTGAGAACTTGGTGATGTCAACGAGAAAAACCTGTGTTCTCTCATTAACCTTGGCCTCTGATCTTGGACTTCTGGTCAGTGCTGGGATTCTCAGAGCTCAGGGCCCCTCCCAAAGGCCGTCTCTGATTTAGCCTTTAATGCTCATCATCTTCACTGACACAGCTTTCAGCAATGACAACTCCTGCAGATTATTTGCTTCCCTTTCATTTTAGTTTAGCATTAATCCTTGTGTTTAACTGCACTATTTTATGATGTCTCTTATTTTATTACAGTATAGATGTCCCTTTCGTTATGTGTTGCATTTTGGTGATGGCTCCATAACCTTAGTGTGCTGACTTTCTTCTCCCTGGGGCTATAAGCAGTGTCTTGTTTTTTTTCTGGATTGTAAATCCTGTATCTGCTGCCTCCTGGCCATATGAATGTGAAAATGTTGGTCCTTCCCTCAGAGTCAATTTCTGCTTCCATCAATGGCTCTTTCAATTTGGTGCTTATCAGGACTTGATAAGTATTTGAGAGGGAGAGAGGTTAATATAGTCAAAGAATATGGTCTTTGAAATCAGGCATCTCTGCTTTCTAATTCTTCTTAGCTCTACCATTTAAGGAGGTGGTTTACCTTGAGTAGAATGATCTCACTAAGCCTCCTTTCCTCACTTGTAAAATGAAAACAAGGATATCTTCATTGTTTATGTAAGTAATGTACATAAAGCTATCTAGCACAGAATGTAGAATATGATATGGGCTCAAAATGACAAGATTGCTTATAAAAATAAAATATGGTTATGTGTATCTTCTTGCTTGCAGTCACTTAATAATCGTTTATTTCTCTTCCATTTAAAGCAGATCCTTTTCTGGATTACAGAATTACTACAATGCCATTAGTAACTGATTTTACATCTTCTACAAGGACTAAATGTTTCAGAATTAAAAGAAAATATAAAGTTAGGTTTGTTTTAAGCAGAATCTGCCAGAAGAAACAATCACATCGAGGCCGAGACTAAACAGAGCACATGTCAGCTCCACGGGGAATGTTCTTGAGGAAATTGAAATCAGAATTTCTTTTTGCTATTATAGAGTTTGTAAGAATGCTCACCAAAGCAATGGAAACTGGAACTCACAGTTCCTAAACCTTGGAAGCAAGTGGTTACTACAAATGCTAGGGATATGCTAAGTATAGGCCCCTTGAGACAGCTTGAATGTGGTCTTTGTTGTTCTTAATACATTTTATTTCATTTGTTGTTGGTGATAGTGACATAGTCTCGTTTTCCATGGTTATTTTTAAATGTCACCCAATGCTAACAACAGTTAGATTTCCTAGGAATTTTGTACTATGGTTCTTATGAAAGAAGATTATATTGAAATGTAAAATAAATCATAATGAAATATTGAATGGAAACACAATGAGGTGGATGCTTTACGAGATATTACCATTGAGTTTAATAGCATTAGTTAGGATGAATGTAAATTTAGTTTCTACTTGGCTCTTCTGGATTATGAAGACAAAGTGAAAGGGAGAACTGAACCAATAACAAGTTAATTCAAACAGAAAATAATCTGTTACCTTTGGGTAAGTGCTTGGTGTCTGGTAGACTGAATACATGCATAATCTACAACATGCTGGATTATAAACCCCAGTGGAGGCAAGACATATGTGAAATTACTACTTGAATAATCCAGTGCCTTACAAATGATTGCCTCTCACTATACATTGATTTGATTTGCTTCGACCAAGTGTAATTGAAACCAGCTTTTTGTTTATACAATTTTTTTCTCTACTGCCTTTCTTAAAATAATAGCAATCTCTGAGTAAGTATATTTAAGAGCTTAGACTATGGAAGCAGAATGTTTGGTGTTGAATTCTGGCTCTACTATTTATGAACTGTATGAACTTGAGCAATTGCCTTAACCTCACTAATGCTCCATTTCCTTATTCACCAGGCTATTAAAGGATGAAAGGAGCTAGCCTATGTAGAGTACACAGCACAGTGCCCAGTGTATGGGAGTGGGGATGCTATTGCTTTCATGCCAGTGGAATCGAGGGTAGTTGTTTACAAGATAGAATATATTTACACCTAAAAATGAAGTCCACGTTTAAGAAATGAATGTAGAGGAAACAAGTTAATAAAATATGATATAAAAATGCTAGGACTTTGTATGTTTGGACTATTTGTTTATTTTTTAAAGAAAAAATTCAATAATGGAAGCTTAATTATGCTAAACATCTGTGGTAAAATATTTCTCCTGTTTTACAGTACATTCCAATAAACTCTGATTGTTTAGTGCCCTTTTCTGGTTCTTGGTTTTGGAATGGACACCATTGTTAATTTGGGCATAATAGAAGAAGGACACGACATCTCAGCAGGCTGTGATGTCATTTCACTCAATTTGTTCATCCATTCATTCATCCATCCATTCTTAAAACAGATATACAAGTCATTAAACAGGTATCAGGAAACCCCTAATCATAGATAACAAGGAAGAATGAAATTGACATTCTTCTTAATTAAGAACCAGCATCCTCACATGGGAATGCAGGAACAGAAGCAAATAAGTCTACTAATGTGCACTCAGTCAAAGCCTGTGCAGGGTAGGGCAGGGCCCCAGGGAAGTGATCTTTCTACAGAGATGTCCAGGAAATACTTAATAAAGGAAGTTATACTTGGGCTGCATCCTGAACCAGGAATACATGTTTGGTTTTTTGCCACACTTTGATGTAGGTTTTGAGAGTGTGTAGGGTGGGATGTAACCAAGATAAACACAAATTACAATGCTTAATATGCTGTCATGGGTTATGACTCACATTTTGGGGACTAACTTACTAGTTGAAATGTGACCTTCCAAGAGTGAGGTATAGTAGATTATCTGAACTGAATCAGTTCTTTTCTGTACCTATAAAACTTACTTACCCATATCTACAGTGTCCTATTCCACTTTTCCTTCCCAGTCAAAATTTTGAAAATAATTGTCTCCACTAGTTTCCATTATGAAACCCTCACTCATCCCTTACCCACCTCCAAAGTGGCTTCTCTTTAATGTGACCCACATAAATGACTGTGCTTAAACGACTCATAAAGGTCACCAAAAATCTCTGTGACATTAATTCTGTCAGACATTACCACCCTAGACAATGTTAACCATTTCTTCCTTTCCTAGATAATCTCTCCCTTTTGCCCAACCCCATGGGCACAGAGAAGTTTGTGTGGGCAAGTTCCAATTGAGAAATACAGATCATGGATAAACAAGACCATGCAAACAGACTTCAACATCTTTTTTTCTTTCTAAAGAGTGAGATGACCAAAGCCTAGATTTCAGCAGTGAAATTATCCTGAGAGACAGCTGTGTACTAAAGCAGGTTTAATTGCCTACATTAGCTTAATTTAAATGCTTGACTATTCATTAGACTAGATTTTGACACAGTTTGTTGGGTGAAATAAAAGCTTTGTGATAATACTTTCAAGAGTTATCCGATATTAATAAACATCCACTTGCCCCGGCACTGGCCCTTTTTTGTATGTTGGTTTGAAGATGTGGTGTCATTTTTATACAAAGCACCCATTATCCATTAATATTTATTTTGGCATTAATTTTTTTTTATTTAGGTTACCCTTTGAGTATTATCACTGATCACAAATGAAGCTTCATAGATTGCCATTGTCATCTCTAAGAATGGATGACTAATCCTTTCTGGTATGATCCCACTAGTGTCTTGCTTCTGACCTTGACCACATTTGGCTCTGACAAAATTCCCTTCCTCAATCCCAGAAGGAGAAAAGCCCAGGAGGAAGCAAGAGTTCTATTCCTATCAGCATTTAATTCTGCAACAGACTGCATCAAGCACCTTATCTGTAAATTATTCACTGCTCCTGAATGTTGGTTTTGCACTGAAGCTTTAATGTCCTGCAGAACCCACTGTGATGTGGGGAGTGACTTTTATCTGCAATGTACAATACAGAAGCCTCTAACAACCGGTGGCTATCAAACATTTGAAATATGACTAGTGTGACTGAGAGCTGAATTTTAAATTTTACTTAATGTTAATTAATTTAAATTTAAAATAGCCATATGTAGCTGGCCAATGGCTACCGTATTAGACATCTTAACACTAGAATACCTCTTTTATTAGTTATAATTGATGATGTGAAATTAAATTTGGGGAAATTCCTCTTGAGGAAAAGTTTGTGATTCCTATTCTATAACACTAACAGTGAACTTGAGAGGAATTTTCTAGGCAAAATCTTTTGATTTCCTGTGAGGCAACCACCTGTCCTGAGTTATGCACTATCTGACAGAGGGACTGAAGTACAGAGGGATATTTGGGGTTAAATGTTTAAAACTCCTTATTCTGGCACTCCTAACAGAATCTTCTCTATTATTTCCCAGGTCCCAGAAATTGTCATCAAATTTATTTAAATAAGTAAGAGATTCCATTTTCTTCTAGTGAAGTCTTGACTCAGGATATTGGCAACTGAATGATATCAGTATTTTGATTTTGGCCGTGGCATTTAATGACAGTGACAGATAAAACAATATTAGTTAGTGCTTCTTTCCTAGCTTCCTTCCAAAATGAGTGTTAAAGTGACTTACAGGAATATTTAAATACCACAACTTCAAATGAATAAAGCATTTGGGTGGGGGAAAATCCCAGATCACTCACAAGTAATTTCTTTCATTGGTGAAGGCTGAATCACTGAGCATTGCCTTGGACAAATGGGTTTGAATCAGTGTTTCCAGAATGGTGCTCCAATTGCCCTGACTCATGTTCCCATTCTCACCTCATTCCTCTCTGTGGTCTGGAGCAGGATGTGTGAGGCAGCAGTCACCATCCTGAGTGGGTTAGTGCCGCCAACTTGCCCTGTGGGATCAGACCTTGTTTCAACATTTGAGCTGACCTGCTCAGAGCAGGTCACTTTAGGCCAGTGAGGAGCTTTATCCTGAGGTAGAAAGTGCTAGATCGACTTTCCGAAACCTAGTAGGTGAATCAACAATCCAAAAATAGAGGGGAAAAAAACTAAAGCAATAAAAGAAAAAATTATGACCAAATCACACTAAACTCAAATTTTATCTCAAAATATGTTTTCAGTTGTATCATTCAGTTGGGAAGAGCATTTAAGCAAAGATGGGAATCGGATGGGAGTTTGGATCATTGAGGCTTAACAAAACGTGGTAAACACACACTTTTCCTAGACAAAAAGTAAAAAACGGTCTTAAGAACAAAACTGCCATTGTAATCCACCCCAACCAACAACCCTGAATATTTGAGAGGCAGCCACACAGGGGAATATGACAAACATGTTTATTTTTCTGATTTGGCAAGTAGATGTTAATGTAAACTCAAGGGCTTTCGAAACACATTTGATACGATATTCATATTTTTCTCAATTCTTCTTCAAATACAGGGCAGTGCCAGCATATTCCCATGGTAGGTAAATGTCAGGGATAACTACTGAATATTCCTTCACAAGGAATGTGTTTTTTCTTTTCTCCCTTCAATTCTTCTCCTTTTCTTCTGCCTTCCCTTCCTTCCTTTCTGCAGCAATAAAAGCTTCTCACAAGATTGCTGGTGTTTAACACGTTATTTCTGGCTACAAGGGAACTGGCCTACCTAATTTGACAAAACTGACCTATGTAGAGTATTGTTTAGTGTTGTTATTTTGTTTTGTTTTTATTATTACTGTTGTTGTTTTAATTCCAAAGCTATTTGCATCCGTGCATTAAAAATTGCTAAGGTTGCTCATGTTCCT
Organism: Propithecus coquereli; assembly: GCF_000956105.1. Lineage (NCBI taxonomy): Eukaryota > Metazoa > Chordata > Mammalia > Primates > Indriidae > Propithecus > Propithecus coquereli. Next base: position 646,425 of record NW_012136080.1, read on the forward strand.
TCTGGTAAGATATTTTGCTTCCTAGAGCCTTGGCTTTCAAATTTGTAAAGTGGATATTATAATATATATCTGGCAGAATTATGTGTTTTAAAGGAATTTAGGGGATACCAGGCTAATCCATGCCAATTACTCAATAGCTTGATCAAATTATTGATATTCTCTACCCTCACTCTCACTCTGGCCAGCCAGTTCCACTAACTACAGCACCCCATGGCCAATGTTTTGGTCAAATAGAGTCTTGCCTTTATGCCCCAAATCCATTATTTCTTTTCTACTTCCTATTTAGTACTGTCAGATCTAAATGTTTTATGCCAGTTATCACAGAAGCCCCTGAATTCATATAGTGAACCCTCTCTCCCCACCATGGACATGGCAAATTTTAACTGAAATATTTGAAAATGTATATGAATAGTTTTCCATGTATTTC
>NW_012136080.1:646901-661464 GCF_000956105.1 Propithecus coquereli
AACTAATCTACAATCAATGAATGTTTTTGAATTTGTTGACTTTAATGACAGATAACAAATTTGGTAAAGAGAGATAGTAACAGCTCTGAAATCAGATTAATTTGTTAAAATTTAATTTGTTAAACTGTGTTAATAAAATGGTACAGGCGATGAAATGTGTGGTACTAGATAATAGAGTTTCGAATACAAAGAACATGAATTTATCTTTTTCAGATCCTACTCCATGGAGGCTTTAAAATGCCTTCCTCAAATTAAAAATATTAATATTTCTAGGACTGTGATGTTCCAATGAGTGAAGCGACACTGTTGGTAAAAATTAACAACAAAACAACTTTTTCACCTATAGAAATGTCTACAAATTCATTGTAGATTTTCATGTTTATTATTGCCAAGATAATTTTATAATAATGAAAATATTAATAAACATATTTATGCCTTAAATGCAATAGTTTCTATTTAAAAATGAAAGAATGAAATAGCTATTTTCTTAAAAAGAATATTTTAATTTGCTTCACAAATGAAACATACTATATTTGCCAGTTTTGATTTTGCACTATTTGCAAATAGTATTCTTGCTGCTGAGCATATACAGATTGGTACAAGTACAATATTTTAGGACTAATCCAGATTTTAAATGCAGAAGTATTAGTAACAGATAATTTTTAAGAGGTAGCCTCAATTTTGTGCCTCAATATCACTGCTATAGATTTGGAGGCAAGCGTCTATATTGGAGTAAAGCAATTCAGCATTTCACTTAGACTCATGAGTTGCTGTACCCTGGCGTCACAGATCAAATTCTTCTGAAAGTGAACCCTGAGACTTTATTGGGGAGTACTCTGGGGAGAATCACCTGTGAGGAGTGAGGGATACAGGATTTGGAAGAGGAGGAAGCTGGACTATGACACAGTCGCAATGGAGACCTCAGCCTATCCTAGATGCCATGAGGAGCTTTAGAGGTAAAATAGAGCCTCAGGGTTGCCCTGCTTTGAGGTAAGGGGGCAAAGCCATTAAACACCTGCATTAGTCATGACACGGGGATACCAACCCCTCCACTTAGCAGAGTCACCTTCGTGGAGATAGCTCCCTTAGGCGCTGGGCCAAATTGTGAAGAGGATCCCAGGTGAGGGCCATCAGCCCCCAGCACTCCAAGCAACTGGAGAAACAAGTGCCTCATGTCTGGAGGGGGCTTTTGAAACCATGTCCACAGAATCCAGTACACCTGTATTTGCATAGCAAGTGGGCAAAGAATATGTGGTCTCATGTCCTCTGCTTTCCTGTGATCTTGTAGGTTTCTCTCTTCAAGCAGACAGGAAGAAATGAGCTCAAACATCTTCTCTGACTTTCTAAAGTTTTAGGACTCCTCTTTGATGTTGTTTTAATCCACTAAGAAGGAAACTCTGGTTGCAACATTGAGGGAGAGGGTCTTGAACAATATACATAAGCATAAATGAAGGGGGAATTAAATTTACCTAGAAATCAAATCAAGGTATTTTTATTCTTTGTGCTTCTCTTTGTGCTAGATGAAAAAATAAGTTTGAGCTATTCCTTAACTTCTTTGGTATCCTGAACCAGAGGAGGACTTAGAGGGAAATAATTGCAGAATATATTCTTGCTAAATTACATTTTTGTAATTATAAGTATGGAATGTTTCTGTGGAAGCAACAGAAACAGCCAAAGAGTTATCAACTTATTTTTTTTCTTTACATGATGTTATTTTAGCCCTTATCTAGTTTCTGAGATCTCAGAATCCAACAAGATAATGAATGTGTGAGAATATTCTTTGCGAAGAATGACATGTGACGCAAAGGAAAATAAAGTTATTTATTCAAACTCATTGTTGGTTGCGGACATGTTAAACCACACCCTGGCTTCAGCCAAAACTTACTTTATACTTTTTTTTTTCTGAGACAAGGTCTCGGCTCTGTCGTGCGGGCTAGAGTGCAGTGGCATCATCATAGCTCACGGCAGCCTCAGCCCCTGCGATCAGGCCGTTCTCCCACCTCAGCCTCCTAAGTAGCTGAGACTGCAAGGATGTGCCACGGCACCCGGCTAATTTTTCATTTTTTGAAGAGACAGGGTCTCACTCTTGCTCAGGCTAGTCTCTAAAACTTATTTTACTTTTGAATTTTCTGAGGAGGCGCCAACCAAGAAATTTATTTTGATTCTTTAACTTTTTATTAAAAGAGAAACTTCTAGCAATACTAAACTCATGACAGTTTTATGGATGCCTTCTTTAGAAAAGGCTATACATTCACACTCAATACACTACCAGGTGGATAATAAAATAAGTTTATGGTGTGCTCTGGTGAACGTAGACTTGTTATATTTTGCTTTTATCTCTGTTTATTTTAACATCTGACCTCTATTTCCTGCCTTGTAGTATTTTTTTTTTTTAAATCGCTTTGCTGATTTCGAACTTCAGTTGCTGGCATTGCTATTGTTGAGGAATATTTCAAGAGGGAAGTTAAAACAGTAGGGAAAATACTGTTTTTCTTAATTTAGCTCCAGCTGATTTTATACCTGGGAGCAGTAGAACTGATGGTTCTTGTGTATGGTTAATTAAATCCTGTGCTTATGGCTTTTGTTACAGGTATTAAGTCATCCACCTTGTTAGCAGATCCTCTGGCCCAACAGGTTTGGATTTATCGTTGGGGAATCATTTCCAGAATGTTTGCTTTGTGCTCAGGTAACTGATTGAGATCAAGATGATGATCTGTGTACAGTTGGCCAGAGAGTGGTAGTAAGATTTGTAAAGGTAATTTGTGTGGGAATTCACTCTACTTTGTCGTAAAAACAAGATGGCAGGCAAGTAAGTGACATAGACGTGAACCTCTCCTCTCCCCTCTGTCTCCTAGAATGCTTTTCTGTGAGGAAAGAAAAGTCCCACTGCATTTTGTTTTCCTAATGCTTCTTGGATTCTCACCAGCAGGTTTTTACAGTCTGTTGCTTGCCTCTCAGATTAGAAGAATGCTGGCATATTTTAACAGTTTCCTAGGATTCAAACAGCCTTTAATTAACAGCAAATTGATGTTTTGGAATGTTACCAAAATAGGGGAGATTGAACGCTGAGGATGGGCTTCCTTCCTCCCAGCTTCTGAGTGCAGTGGAGTCCTATGACAGGGGAAGAGGTGTGCTCCCTTGCAAACAGCTGACTGCCTACTGGTATGCGAAGGGGGTGTCTTTGTTCGCATATTATTCCCACTGTCTGCTCATTAGTGGCCATGCAAATTCCACCTACTCATGACTGGGAAGGAGGCAGGTAGTTTGAATACTCAAAGCTATAGGGGCACTGAACAGTTCAGGGATTGTAGCACTGGTTTTGCTAGTTGTAATCCTCCAGTTGCCAAGGCAGTAAGGTATGGCTGCTTGTGTTTGTGGTTAAATTTCTTTTCTGTGCCAAGTTTATGTCATCTTGGGAACAGAGTTTTGGATTTGGTAGAAAAGAGCAGTTCTGTAAAATAATCACTCAGACTTGATGCATATTCTGAGCAGGTTAGTTTTCAAAGAGGGATGGGTGTGCAGTGGAGGGGTTTTCCTTTTGAATCCAGAGAGCTTGATTAGAGATCGGTTGCTGACCCAATCCAGAGCTCTGGGCAAGAAAATAAAGATAGGTTGGGGAGTTTGACATGTTGACTGCTAGTTATATAACCTGATAGTTATAAACAAAGGAAAACGGAGCAGTTCAGCTAGCTCCCTCTGCCTAATGGCAAATCTGTTCACTGGCCAGTTCCCAGTTGAGGTCAATGTCTGTATCTTTCTTTTTTTTTCCAGTGACCCACAAAGCTGGCGTTTTTGTCTCAAATGCCATCTCAGTGTTTTCTCCATGTGTGTGTCCCTGATTGCTCCCTTTGCTCTGATCTCCACAGGTGGTACATGCCAGAGTCCTGCTCTCCCAGCCCTGGTCCGTCCACCAGCCCCTCCTTTGCAGCCATCGCTGGATATTAAACCATTTCTTCCCTTTCCTCTTGACACTGCGGCCGCGGTCAACCTCTTCCCCAATTTCAATGCGGTAAGTACCAAGGCCAAATTTGCTTTTGTCTGGGTGGAAGGTACTGGAAAAATCTTAAAGGCCAGGGGTGATTTGGTCATTGCCTCCATTGTGCTATATTGTTTATTCCATGGCTTGTCCCAAAGCCACAGTGCAGATAGTTGTCTGCCTGGTTCTGTAAAGTTCCCAGAGCCAGGCTCCTTTAGGAGAAAATGAAAAGAGACTCAATCTGACTGGGTTGATCATCAGTTGATATCTCCCCTCGAGTGTCTTCTGGGTAACATCAACAATTCCGTTACTTTGTTGGCATACATCCAAATTGAAATTTAATGTATTCATTAGAGAGAACATTATAATTCCAGTAGATATCTAAAAAATGAAAGATGTGTTTCATTGATCTGGGCCCTATACTTTAAATTTCTTGTCTGTTTTTCCTTTCTAATTTAATAAATAGGACCTTGATAATGACAATAGTGATATGTTTCATGTATACAGCAGTTTTTTCCTCCTTAACTTAAAACAACTAAGGGCTCTGGTAGAAAGAGTTTTAATATTTGCCGCTGTGGCTCAAGTTAAGTCTTTTAAAATTACTTTGTTTCTTTGGGCTTTGTCAACAGCCTTCTCAGGGCTGGTTCAATTACTTTCTTGCCTCTATTTTCGCTTTTAAGGTATCTTTGTAAGTTGGCAGATGCGTCATATCCGTCATCATATTTTTTTGCATGTGTAAGCAGTGAGATATTCTTGGGATAAAAACTGAAATAGGGGTCGAAAAGGTTAGAAAAAAGTAAGAAACATTTTTTGAATATCATCTGATTTAGCTTTCAGCAGTTGTTATAATGCAGGGTCTGTGCTTATCAATGACAAGACATGTCAACACAACCAAAGCAAAGAGGATTACAACGAGAGGTCACTGAATGCCCAGTGATCTAAATAATACAGCTTTTTTTTGCACCATCTTGGCCCCATGTTGGATTTTTAAAAAAAATTCTGCCCATAATTAAATCATTATCTTTCAGGAGATAGAAGTAGGTCTTATTTTCTTTAATAGTACTTTGTCACAGGGACTTTGGACATGCCAGTGAGTCAATACAATATGTGCTAGTCCTTGCTAAAAGGTAACGGAGAATCAAAATGATTGCTTTGTTTCTTGAGAAGAGAGGAATTTTCCATAGGAACCTTCTTTTGAAATTCATGGAGCATAAATAAAACAGATAAAGATCAAATTTAGAAAATACAGGTTTCTAAATCCTGGGTGTTTCAATAAGAGTAGAGAAAAATTTGCTCAGCATCAAATTCCCTTAATCTTACATGTCTATACTAAAAAGTCCCTGGGCTCCTTTTCCCGACTCCTTGTCTGCTCTTCTGGTAAGTGGCTTCCTGGCGCAACCTTCCTTCCCAGACACCCAGGAGATGACCCATCGACGTGCTTTCCCTGGCCTCGGAGACCACTTGGCATCCTGTCACTCAGGTCCCATATCAGATTCAGAGCAACTTAGGTAAAATTCCTAGAAGTTAATATAAGTCTGGATTTAACACTTTTGATTTGTCCTTTGGGAAATATTAAAAGCAAAATGATTCATTTGATTGACAATGAATGTTGTGTCAAAAACAAAGATGAGTAATATGCTGAGCTGTGTGACACTGAGCAGATCTCTTTACCTTCTTTCTTCATCATTAGAATAAAAGGAGTGGACCTGAGACTCTCTTACTTTGGGACTTATACAATTCAAATATTTGCGCTTTTTTTGTGGGCAAAAGCGGCATCGTGTGGTGGTCAAGCTGGACTCTGTAGCTAGACTAACCCCCAGAACTGCCTCTTATCATTGGTATGACCTTCAGTAAGTCATACAACCCCTATGTAGCTCAATATCCTCATCCATAAAATGGGACTAATAATATAACATACTTCATAGGAATGGGACAGCGATTATTTAGGTTAAATCATATAGTGCAGGGCTCAGCATATAACAAGCACTATTTGAGTGGTAAGTATCATGTTCATGAGTAGCTTGTAAACCCTTCTGATTTTGAATTAGAACTTCATTGGCTAACTGATTGCAAAAGTTTGACATGATTCTTTTTTCTGTACCATGGATTTGACCTCTGTTTATCTTTGTTCCACTTAAACCAAGAGGCCCTCTGTTGCTACACCTGTTGCTTATTCCCTGGTTATCCCCCTTTGGGTGCCGGGTAGGCTACAGCCAGCCAAGGATTATGCCACTCTTTACTTCCAACTGAAGGGAATCATTGGAAAGGCCATAATCAGGTGGCTTTGGACTCAGAATTGGGGCATATAACATCTCTGTAACGGCCTGAGTTCTGATTTTATAGCCATTGTGAATCTCAATCCACAAATTCATTGTGTATAAAACATAATTTTTCATTTCTGTAAGTTGATTTGGGTATAGGTCAGGGAAAATAGTGAAGAGTCTGTACAAATAAGTACAGTTAGGAAGGAACGGAAATAACTACAGAATCAGAGCTGGGGTATGGATGTAAAAGAGGGCAATCAATGAAACTATTAGGATCCCTTAGTCTCCTCAAAGCCAACTTTTACAAATCCACAACAGAAGCTGTTCCTTTAACCTAGGAATGTTGTATCCCTGGATGCTGGATGTTCTAGTAGCTTTCAGGCAAATGAGAGCTTTCTCTGAATTTCTCACATATCCCTGACCCTAACCTTCAATCTCTTGAGAAATTAGAGTTTCAAAGCTTAGAAACATTCTGATCCCAGTGATGACATTCTAAGTCTTCATTTCTCGAAAGGAAACAATCATGAGGGTAGATGGATGATGTTTAGGAAAGAAATATTAGGAAGTGTCATGACTTCAGTCCATTCAATCAAATGATATTTACTAAGCATCTATTATGTACCAGAAATTGTGATAACAAAGATTATATTATGACTGCTGCCACGAAAATAAGGAAATATTTATAAATAAGGCTGCTTTTATAGAGAAAGATGTGTAGGATAGAATGTCAGCTTAGGGGCAGGAGTCGATGGCTGTATGGTTGTCTGAGTGAGGGTTTGGTGAGAAAAATAGGAACTATTCTAGGCATTCAAACAGGAAAGAATTTAAAATAAGGATTTAGATGATTACAAAACCTTTGGGGTGCTGGACAAATAAAGGTCAGAGAAGGTTGTAGCTGGCTCTTGGTTTTTCTGCTTGCTTTCACAGAGTCAGGGAGTTGCAGAAACACAGGACGCCCAGTAATCTCAATTACTTTCATTCAAATTCCATGAAATGCCTCTCTTTAGTGGCGTCTGATAAGTCTGGACACTGTTGGCAAGGATGCTTGGGCATGTACCCCCCAGGCTTCCAGTCCTTGTGGTGTAAAGGGAGAGGTGTGGCGGGGTGTGGTGCTGAGTTGCCCACGGAAGCCCTTACTCAGTGGCAGAATGGGAAGGGCTCTGTGGAATCAGAAAAGCCTGAATGTGTCTGTACTGACTTTGGGATGCTACTTCCTTAGAGTGGGAGGTAATCATTAAAAAATGGCCACAGGGTCTCACAGTTTCCCTTTTATTCTTCATTTCTGTAACATATTTTCTTCATATTCCAATCCATATGACAATAATCAACCTTTAAAATGTCACTAAAAAAGTACTACTTTTGGAGAATGTGTTCATGAGAACTGACTGAACCTGATTCCATGCCCTGTTCCTGTGGCTCTATTTCCTATGGGCCTAAGGATTAAATGAGGAAAACTGACCTAATGTACCTGCAGATGCCAGATACTCAGTGAGCATTGAGTACGTGCCCCTCCCAGGAGATACACAAGGACGAGTGCCGAGGTCATACAGAGGGTAAACAGGCAGGAAGGAAAGCAATAAAAGAGAGTGACTATTTTGCTTTAGCTAGCTCTAGTTGATAGTTCTTCAACAAGAAAAAAGTAAATTAGCCTAGAAAATCTGACTCTGTGCTGCTCCTCTGTATAATGTGATTCCATCATGGAAACTGGGACAAGGAGCAAAGGGAAGAGGGAGGGAAGAGGGAAAGGAAGTGGGGAGAGAGTGGGGTGGGGGGAGAGAGATATCAGATCCTAGCACCTAACTCCACTCTAGTTCTTCCTAGTTCTATAAAGCACCAACTGCCAGAAACGAGTATAGTGTGAGGTTGGGTTCTGCTCAGCAAGTTGATTTTTATCAGTTGGAGTTATGTAGTGTATAGAGCAGTGCTTCTCCTATGATTCACAGGGGAATCATGTTCAAATGCAGATTCTGAGCCAGTAGTTCTGGGGTGGGGCCTAAGATTCCCAACATATGTAGGTAGAGAGAGGAGAAGCCAGGAGAAGGATTAACAACTCATATACTACTGGAAAGTGTTCCTTCAATTTATTTAACAAATATTTATTGAGGACCTACTATGTGCTGGGCCCTGAGGATTCAATAGTGAAACAGGCTAAATTCCTGCAAGTATGGAACTGACTTTCTGATGTTTGAGTGGTGAGGTGTTGGGAAGAGGATTGATGGGGAATTTGAAGTATCTGTAGGTTCAGCTGTGCCTCATGAACCTCACTTTTAGGGTGACATTGTTCATGAGTTCAGTTAGAACTACCATTTATTGAATGCTTACTACATGCCAGGAATCACTTGCATTCCAACTAGTTAGAGGCCAAGATTTTTCTATGAAACTTTTTAAAGCTTTTATGTATGTCATGATCTCATAAGTGTTGCTGAGAAAAATACATGAATGGGTTTTTCATTTATTAATTCATTGAATGAAGTCTCCCTTCTACAAACTTTTGAGTCCTACTAAATAATTCTATATATTGAAAAATGTGCCTACTGAAAATAACTCCATTGAAAAGCAGCTGCTATAAGCAGAGCACTAATAAATATGATGGAGAGTATGAGAAGGGAGAAGAGTAATTAATCTTTTAATGATTCACTTACTGGGCACTTATTAAGCACTGACTATATGCCTGACTGTAGAAGACACTGGAATTACAACAATAATAATAGTAAGAAGGGGGAAGAAGAGAAGATGGAGGATGAAGAAGAAGAGGAAGAAGAAGAAAAAAAGGAGGAGGAGGAAGAATGGTCTTTGTATCTGTGGAGTTGACACAGTCGATTAGTCTCTCCTTAAAACACTCTCTTCTATCAGGTATTAGAAAAACATCTAGATGTTTAATACACTAGATTAAGCAGTAAGCTCGATGCAAGCAGGTACCCTATCTATATAGTTTGCTTCATTTGTTGAAAAATGGGGTAGAATTCTATAAAGAACTATAATCAAGTGCTTAAAGTCCTTTGAAAGTAATTGCTACTTGAGTGCAAGGGAAGGAGAGATCACTTAGAGGGGGCCCAGGAAAGTTATATGGTAAAGGGTAAGGTTCCATTTGGAATCTGAAATAAATTCCAAATTTATGTTGTTCATTAAGGCAACCATAGTACAGAATGGGGAACAAAGAAAAAATTCAATACATGTTTCTTGAATGAATGAGTGGAAGATAAATAGATTGGTAGATAGACATAGATAAATAGAGAGATAGGAAAAATGCACGACAGATAATTAATAGAAAAGAAATAGCCATAACAGATGTATCATAAGATATGTAATTGATAGAAATGTCTCAATAAGAAAAAAAAATCTAAGCACTCACTGTTTCATACATTAGATTACTTCCATCTAATCAAAATTATTAATTTAAACAATTATTAGGAAACAGAAGCAAGCATATCAAGCCATCCCCTTTATTTGCATGTGTAATTTTAGGTTGGCTCTTGTGTTTGTTTACTCTGGTTATAGAAATGGACAGTGATGTAAAAATCCCAGTGGCTACCCATAAAATGTACTCAAAAATCAGTCCTTTATGGTATTAATATTTACCAACTCTTTCAAATGAGTCCAGAAGTGCTGTTATAATGATAAAATATTGGTGAGGCATTTTAGGACTCTAAAAGAACAGCATTAAATGTACATAACATATAGAGATTATTCCAGAACTGTAGCTTACATGTGCATTTATAATATTCTAGATAAAAATACAGAACCCAAAATAGAAAATTTCAAATTCAAGTTTTTGTTATATATATCCAAGTTTTCGGATATATATCCATTGGGATCTTCATTTCCTCCATTTTTAAAATGGAAATAATACCATATTTATTGGCACACTTTATCTCTTTTCCTTTAGAAAATTATTCTTGGATACTGCTGTCCTCTGTGGTACTGTATTTTGTTACCTGCTCCAGCTATGGAAATGCTTTCCCTCCCTCAGCCAGTGACTGGAGTTATAGAAATAGTGGTTAAGCAACTTCCATTTGTTTTGTTCAAAAATATATTAATTAAATTCAGTTTACACATTGATAACTGCTCTTACCAAGTTTTTATAACTGCTGCTGTCACTAAAATAGGCAACAAGGGTGAAATTACAGGTAGAAAAATAAGCCTGTCTTTCTTAGTTACAACTGGTAGATGGGTAGAAACTTTTTAGGTGAAAAATGCCACAGTAAATATGGTGCCGATTGCTAAGCTCCTTGTCCTTTGAAGATGAACGTAGCAGATTGCTCCCTAGTTCTGTGCATTAACTGTGTCATATTTGTAAAGCAGAAGCCTCTTGAGGAACATCTGCTTATGAAGTCTTCTTTCATTATATGTTTCACACTGAAACAGATATCTAAGCAAGTCTGCTGAGCCCTGTAGCTTTCTGTGAAACCAAGTTTGTCAAAGTCAAGCCTGCTTGTGATAATGACCCCAAAGCAAAATGTGACTTCAGTGTACAACATGCAGACTTGAAAATAAAAGAATAAACAAATGCACAGTACACGAATATTTTCTTCTTTAATACATATTTACTCTTTGAATAGGTAACACATTTTCCTATGATTCAAAATTTAAAGAGAGCAAAAAAGTTTGCTGACTGCTCTTCCTGTGCCAATCATTTCTTCTCCCTTAAGTGGCAATCGGTGTGGTAAATTGCTTTTGTATCTATCCTTCTAGAGATATTTCAATAGAGGACTCTGTTATTAATAATTGTTCCTCTCACTAAAGATTGAGGGACAATGCATATATATATATATATATATTAATATATACGTATACATGTATTTTTTAATTTTTCTGTATGTGGTCAATTCAGATGAAGCTTTTCAAAGAATACATTTGACCCTTTCGTACTGTGACTTTTTTTACGAATTGTGACTCTGGGCAAATGAGGGGACCTGAAAAACAAAGTATCTAAATTTGCAGTTCATTTCCTGATCCAGCAGCTCTTTTGGAGATCCCTACTCCACACTTAGAGACATTTTACAAATGAAAGAACTTTTTAATTTGTTTCTACTTCACTCCACTTATTTTACAGATAAGCCTATTGACTGATTTCCACTTCCATGGCTAGCAAGTTGCAAAGCTGAGAGATAACTGAGACTCCTGACTTCTGCTTCTCTTGAGGAGACTAATCACCGAATCATAGTTTTGTGGGTTGAACTGTGTCCCTCAAAAATTCGTATGTTGAATTCTTAACTCCTAGTGAATTAGAAGGTGACCTTATTTGGCAATGGAGTCATTGAAGATGTACTTAGTTTACATGAAGTCAATAGGGTGGACCCTAATTCCACTTGACTGGTGTCCTTATGAAAGGGAAAATTTAGACACAGAGACATGCTTAGAGGAAGATGATGTGAAGAGATACAGGGAGAACACCATCTTTAAGCCAAGGAGAGACTTGGAACAGATCCTTCCCTCACGGTGCTCAGAAGGAACCACCTGCTCACTCTTTGACCTTGAATTTTTAGCCTCCAGAACTGTGAGACAACAGACAATCTGTTGTTTAAGCCACCGAATTTATGATATTATTATGACAACCCTAGCAAGAACAGGATTTTTAGAGCCATCTGATCTACCTATACGCACTTGCTGGAATCTCTTTTACAATGTTTTTGACAATTGGTAATCCAGCTTTTTACCTGGTTATATCTAGTGATAGTAAGTAAGCCCACACTTGGGGGTGAGAGACTCTACATCCTAAGTCATCTACACTATAAGGAAGTTCTCTCTTTGGAGCCAGTGCATACCCCCTGTAACTCTTGTTAACCATGGAAAAAGAATACACAATATATTGCCTTTTTATAAGAAAAAAATATTTATTCATCACCAAGTGACAAGGGCTGTAAAGAAAGCACTTGTGCAACTATTGTTTTTTTTAAATCTAACTTCATAAGAGTCTTGCATGTTTACAGGTATTATCTGAATGATGTAAATAAGGAAACAACTCTGAGAGAGAAAATGATTTTCCCCAAATCACACAAATAGTAAATCACCGAATCGTGGCTGGCTTTTGGGTTTGGTGAGGCAAGACCAGAACAGTTTCATTTGCAACATAGCTAGATGACCTCTTGTCTACAAGTGATTATGGTTCCTTTAATCAGCTATCAGAGCCATGGTATATTACACTAGCTAACTAAATAATATGAAATACCTCAGAAAACTGAACTTTGGGAAAGCAAGGCATTTCCTGAATGTGATCCTGGCTGTGATTGGATGACGACGAAAAAGGACATCTAGGGCATCGGCGGACAGTAAACATACTGTCTGATGTCACCTGCACAAGCACCTATGTTGTACATGGCATTCATTGTCAGGGGAATAAATAACTTTAAGTGGTAAATAAAAACATACATCCCTATCCCATTAACAACTTAGGCTTTTTAAGACTCAGGACTCTTCTATACCAAAGGACACATAAGAGAAAAAAAAAAAAAAAGCTAAACTTTGAATTTTGAATTTAAATGATTTGAATTCTACATTTAATACTTTATGTCCTAAGGCAAAACCCCAAGTCTGCATTTCCTCACTTGGGAAACTAGAATAATCATATTGACCTCATAGGAGAGTGTAAAGTTGTTGAAGATCAGAAGTGATTCAGAAATAGTAGGCATTGAAGAAGTCTCTGGTGTTGAGGCCCTACTGAACATATCTGGAACCTCTTCAAGGTGATTTCTTTGCCCTTTAAATGTTGACAGTCATTGTGTTCTTCCCTTTGGCCAAAAGTGGTGGGAAAATCCATTTAAACGGCAAGTACAGATGAAAAAATAACCTTCTTGTATTATCATTTGAGGAAAGTCGACTCTTCCACACCTCCCTCCCACCAACACAAATGTAAAGAACAATTACTACTAGTCAAAGGAATGAGAACTTTTGCCAGCAAGTATAGTTGTTTCATGACTCAGTGCTTCTCAAACTGTGGTACACAGACCCGTACTGGTTCAAGAACTATTTACAAGTCTGTGATGAGATAAGTACAGAAATGGAAAGTAAGCATTAAGAAGTTTTTATGGCAATTTAAAAGAACAATTTTACATCTGTGGAAGCCGATAAAGAATTATGGCTATATTTTGTAAGTCTATTTCCTTTTATTTTTTCTGGTAATTCACTTTTATTGTATTTTATAGAAGTATTGATCTATTACTGGTGGGGCGGTTTGGGTCCTTTAGCAAAGAAGGTTTTTTGTTTAAGATTCCAAGGTTTCATCTATAGGTAGAAAGTGAAAGGTTCTTTGAAGCCATTATTTAGGTAATTCAAGTAGTGTGTGGTTGAGAGCCACAGATACATTTGACTCAAATTCCTTTAGCTCTACCCAATTTTCCGTATCCTGGAGAGGTATGCCAATGGCAAATGGCTCTCTGTGAAGCTCATAAATCAGAAAGATAATTTGCATTTTGCCTTTCTCTCAAGCATAACCCCTTATTCCACATTTTATCTTGAGTTTGGGCAAATAGTAAAATGGTAAAATTAGTAGTTAATTCTTGAAATTCCTTTCTTGCATGCTCTAAAATAGAATTTCTTTCAAGGACCTGTCAAAGAATTTTAAGGAACTAAAATAAAAAATGTATATTTTAAGTGATTATATATAGGGATATAAAACTTTATTCTTTTGATTTATATATCCAATTTATTTTTTAAATGGAAACTAGAAGAAGAAATAATAGTCCAGTTGTATAAGAAAGTCCCGTTTAAGTAAGTTGGTTGACTTGATAGAAAAATAATCAATTTTGTTAAAACATCCTTGTGCTTTTTAGAATATTTATGTATATCTACTGTGTTAATGTTTCTGTAACTTTTGCTACCTACTGCCATTGCAAAGCAACAGTCCCACCTTCCTAGGAATTTATAACAGGAAGGATGAATAAGAGACATAAGCAGCTCTTTCTGGCATTTTTCTGCCTATATAGAATTTAGGCACTCAGATATGTGGTGCTTATGTATGATGAGCTCTATGAAGAGACTGGCCTCTTTTTTTTTTTTTTCCAGATAATCCTATTTCTTTTTCTAAGTAAAAAGAATTCATAAAATACAAATTTAATTTTAGAATCACCTTAGTTAGCTCTTATACTACCCATAAATTTCTATCCATATATTCTGGTTTTAAAATCCTTATTTGTCATGAGAGAGAGAAATGATGATTTTTGAGCTTCTAGTTTGTTTTTAATTCTACTTACCTAAAATAATAGTAAAAATTTTAGAATTTTGAAGAAAGAAAAATATACATGCATTATATATACATGTATATGGATACATATGTTTATGCATGTATGGAGGTTTCTTACTCTGGATCATGGTTTAAAATACTGAA
>NW_012136080.1:661879-689418 GCF_000956105.1 Propithecus coquereli
TATAACTATCAATGGAGGAATAGATACACCGTATACATATATGTATTAAGATCTATTTATAAAATGTACCTTCAGTAAGCCCTCCTCCCATAGATATGAAAGGGAAATACTGGGAGTGGGGAATATGTGACAGAGGACATAGCCTGAAAAAAACGGCAAAAATATTTTGTCTCTTTGAAACAGCCTATACTCCTTTTGGAGAACTAAAACCTGCATCCCTGCCACAGGCCAGTGGTTGGGAGGGGCAGGGTAAGTCTTTTGTTGTTTGTGTTAAAGGAGAAGGCTCAGCCCTGACCTGGTAAAGGGAGGTCCTGGCTGGAGGTCAGGAGATTGTCTTCAGGGGAGATGGGACAATCAGAATCATCAACTATAGTTGAACAGTAATTGCCTGAAGCCCGGAGAACCCATCCTATAAAAGCTCTCTATTTCTGATTATTGTTAGGAGGATGGCATTTCAGAGAGGAGTCTCTGTCCTCCTCCTTTGCTGGCAAAGTAATGAAATGTCTCTTTCCTTCCCCCTACTCAAAAAAATAAATAAATAAAATGTACCTTAAGAGACATTTGAAATCAAAGAATTGTTTTTACATGGAAATATCACAAAAGCATAATGTTGAATGGGGGAGGAAACAAAAGATGCAAAATGTGATAGAATTATAGAATATGTGTATGTGTGTATTTTAAAAATCACATGGCAATGGGGGGAAGAGAGGAAGAGAGAAAATGAAGTTGATTTATAACATAACAACATAGATAGGAAGACCACATAAGTTCTTATTGGCAGGTGGTTCTGAGGAGTGAGTGAGACAACAGGAACTGGTAAGGGAAACAAAGAAAACGTCAACATTTCTGTAACGTTCAAGTTTTGTTATTTTAAGAAAGAAATAGCTGAAACAAAAGGAAGAGATGTTAATACTTAGATGATCAGTACATGGTTATTTAGTATATCATGTATATAGTTTTTGTATTTAAAAAAGCTTTTCAAATTTTATAAGTTGCAGATGTCAACAGAATACTTAATTGCAACATGTGCCACCTGTAATATATTATTAGTTAGGGATATAGCTGATTTAGATACTTAGAGGTGACAGCTTCAGATGCTAGTTTGTATTTTTTGATCAACATGTCCCAGCTCTGTGGTCTCTATGTCACAATTATAATTTGGCTTGCTCAAAGGCCTTATGTGAGAGCTATGTAGGTTAATGTCCAAGTAAAAAGATCAATGCATTGATTCTTGTAACCTTCTACTATTTAGAAGTGATTGCAAAGTCAATCAGAAAATTTGTTGACAAAGCTTGGCAACCTACTCCTAAAATACAATTTAAATTTACTTACTAAAGACATTATCATTTACTTCAAACATGTACGTTCAGTGAAGGTAAAGGAGGTTAGTTAAATTTCTGGTTTTTATTAATTTCTGATTATATTACTATCAATTACAAAGGAACTGATTGAGATGGTGCTCTGGCTTGCATCAAGTTTTGTAATACAGTAGTGATTGTATTTTAGAGTTTGGGGCAAATTAATGCCACTGTTCAAAACTATCCTTTGATTATTTCTTAGGAATGGTCAGCTTTGTTTACACTTCCTTAAAAGAAGTTGATCCAGGCAGCAAATTTAAAATGTCAAGTTGACAATTTTTTATTGAAAGGTCTGTATTTTTCAAGCAATTGCTGTAGTTTTTAGATAAGCACTGGGCTCTGAGTATTAGGAAGATTTTTACTTTTAGAAGCAAGGATCATTGAGCCCACCATAATATATCTATCATGGAACTCCTGAATGAGGTTAGAAAGTCCCGTTTAAGTAAGTTGGTTGACTTGATTTGTCTGTAAATTAAACTTGCTATATAAATGCCATTATTCTAAATAGTTTTAGCAATGACTTGGGGGGGACCATTCCCCACCACCACTTAACCAACAACAACAACAACAAAAAAAAATGTAAAAGAAAAGGAAAGAAAAAAAATTCCAGATTGCTGTGCATAATAGCCCAAACAAAACCCATTTTTTCCCATACAATAGAATTTAGTGATCACAGATGTACTATGTGGTAGATCTGATGAATATATGCAATTTTAGCTGAATGAAAATAACTCGAGTCAGGACATAAGTGAGATAATATTTTACATGCCCTTAGCCCTAGAATTTTTTTTCACTATTTTAAGGACTCCAAATTAAGATAATTGCAAGAGCCTGGAAAACATATTTCTGGCAAAAATAAAAATATAAGAGCTAACATACTTTTTAAAAAGGAATACGATTCACATCAACAATAGCAACAAAGTTCAAATCACCTACTTTAGGTGTTGCATAATATTTTCCACTCTGTTCAAAGCCAAAAATACACTCTTCTCAGAAACCATAAGTCCAAAATGTTGAGAAAAATCTCAATGCCTCATGTTACACTCATTGATTTCTAACTCCATCGGAAAGTGCTGGGAATCTGTGAGAAATGACCACGTAGAATTGGAAAGCTCGTGTTACTCTCAGGATTCCTTTGAAAGCAGGATATATTATACACGTTATTCTAAATTGCGTATCGTTTCTTGATGCATGCAAGCTGTTCAGAGGATTTTTTTTTAAATCATGTTTTAAAATCTTTCTTGCCTAATAAAAAATGAGTATAGATATTTCTCATCTCTGTATTGTGCTGCCTGTTTTTAACTGGTTTCTGAGGTTTTTACAGTAACTAGCAGGAAGAAGAGGGGATTAGCTTTACTCTTGATACAGCCAAGTAATACTAAAAGAATAAACTGAAGAAAAATACCACAGGAACAAAGGAAAATATTCCAAATTGAGTTATGGCTCTTAAAATTATTCTGGGGATTTAAAATTGGTAAAAAGTAAATTTTGTTTATATTTATTGTGCAATTACATAGGCTTCTGGAACTCTTGATTACATAGGTAATTCCTCGTGTTCTGCTTTCTATTTTGGTCACCTTTCCCTTATCTTCAGTTTTTGAAATACTAGGACTCCAGGCTACCTCCCTTCTTTTCACATCTTTGGGTCTTCTTGCTGTCGTTAGTGTTTAACTGTAAATCTAATAATTTGTTCCATCATCACTGCTTGATTTCATATTTAGTATGTTGTCTGCTTCCGTAGAAGCCCTTCTTCTTCCTATACATGCATTGAATGGGCAGCAGCCATAACATTGAGCTGATACCGACAATGTGTATTTTTCAATAGGTGAAGCAGAGAAATAAAAGGCTCTAGATTTCTCTCATGTCCTGAGTCATCTCTGCATTATTTTCATTTTTCTTTTTATGTCTTAAAGAATGACATAAACAAAAATCTTTGGATGTGAATGCTCTAAAGAACACCCAATTATGATAAAAACTTGTATTTTATCTATACCCTTTTGAAAAACTATCTTTCTATGGAACTCTGATGTGTAAGGACCTGACCTAAAGAGTTCTGCTACTAAAATCACTAATGGATGTTTTGTAATTGTGAGCTTTGTTCTCATAAATTTTGGCTCTTGATAATGTGGAAGTTAAGTTAGGGACATAAAAATAATTATAAATATACAAATTTGTTTATCAGCTTGTTTGCTAGCAAATAATATGGAACCACAAATAACATGAATTAGTAGAAAACAAATATAAACTGAAAATCTTGACAATAGCTGGTCTTATTTAATTGAACTTATAGGTTTTGGGGACATATAGTTTGATGTTAACATATATTTCAAAATATGAAATGTTATATTCACATTTTTGCCATAAAAATGTGCATTATTTGTTTATTGAAATTAGCATATATCATGATACTTTTCAAGGCATGGTAACTTCCTACTTCTCTTCAACCTTTTATTCATTCATTAATTTCGTAAATACTCTATTACTGGCAATGTTCTAGTCATGGAAGATAAAACAACCAAGACCCAGCCCTTTCCTTCAAGGAGCTTAGAGTCTTGATATAAGGAAACTGAATAAGTTTTGTTTTAATTCATGTCTCTATAAGCTTTTATTCATTGTGTGACTAACATAATATAGTTCCATACCATACTGGGCACTCTCAGAGATGCAAATAACAGGCACATCATAAAGGTTTATGGACTGTTGTGGAATAAACATGGAATCAGTGAAGAAAAAACCTCATAATTTATATCAGGAGGCAAATACAAGAAACCAACACATTTAAAATAATTTAAGAAGTAAATTCAATACTACTAATTTGACAGATTGATTCCATTTAACGAATTGGCTCTTACTTGGACAAAGTCAAGAATTAGAAAAGATAAATACTAGCTTATCCCATTGTTTTTTTAGCTGACTTGCATTTATGATAAAAGAGCTATATCCAGTTTTGCATTCAATAAAAATTAATTAAATTTGATGCTTTGAGCTATTTAAAACTTTCAATGAAAGAGGCTGAAGTTTTAAATATCATCTGGTTATGAAGAATTGCTTCGACAGGATTTCTTCTGGTATAAATGAAAACTCTCATGAAATGGCATTCTTTCATTATATCCTTGGAAAAGACAGTTAGTGTCATTTCTGGTAAGATTTTTGATGTGGTTGAACAACCTTTCCTGGGAGAGTTCAGCAAATGTCCATGATGTCATCACACTAAATAATTCCTGGGGACATCAATCCATGACCACTCCCTTCTTAATCCTCTAAGAAGATAATGTGTCCATGATATCTTGTAAACTTCATTGTGCACTCTTTTCTTCTAGAGCATTATTCATATTTGCCTTCCAACCTTGTCTTGCCCACAGTTAAATAGTATATGTGCACATACTTCTAAGTTATAAATATATAATTTATACATAAATAATATGATGTCATATATGCTATCATTATTTATATTATTGTTATAGTATAAGGCACAGTGCTTCCAGATGTCAGCATGCAATTAAATCAGATTATACACTTCTAACAAAGTCACAGGTAAAGCTGATGATACCCGTCCACAGACCACACATTGAGCAGCAAGGGTGTTGTAGTGCTTGAGATCATGGGTTTTGGAATCAGAGTCCTAGGTTTATATTCTATATTTACCAGGTACTAGATACATCATGTTTGGAAGGTTACTTGATCTTCCTAAGCTTATGTAAAATTGAGATACTACTACTAACTGCCTCATGGGTTATGGATTAAATGAGATATCACATATATCTTATTTCCTGGAACACAATCTCAATAATACTGTACTTGTTTAGGGTAGTTGTGAGGTCAGCAATGATGACTGTTCTTCTGTTATTTCTTAGTAGATCATTTCCAGTTCTTTTGTCACATTCTAACGTCCTTCGAATCTGTTGAATTCCAGTTATGGGATATTTTAACCAACCAATCAATCATAAGAGAGTCTTACAGAATCACACAGACTTTAATTGGACAATTGTTCCTTTCTCCAGTTGTTATCAATGTTTATACAAAACTAAAACTACAAACAAGATTGTGATTCTCCACTCTTTCTTCCCATTTTGATTTATGTAAAGAACACTTTTCACAGCAGATCTGCAAGAAATATCTATGTACAGGTCCCAGCACTCTAGAGCACCCAAGCTCTAGCTTTTCTAGAATCTCACAGTCCCTCAGGTTCTTCTTTGCATGCAAAACATCCTCATAAAGGAGATTAAATGAAGTGCTCTCCAGATTTATCAAGTCTTAATGAGAAAAACTGCTTTAAAATAAATGTTAATAAAGCATCTTAAGTAATATTTTAATCAGTTGAAGTTTACACCATTTTTCTTAATAGCATTCATATGAAAGAGATCAATGATTATTTTATTCTGCTAAGCCTATAAAATTGATAATGGATGACATATAATATTATAGCACATAAAATCTACAGTTAAATGCAGGCAGTTGTTAACCTGTTTTTTAAAGCTACATTTAAAATGAAAAGTGATGTACTTTAAGAAATTATTTGATTAAACTAGTTAGGAATTTAAAAGGAGAAACACATTTTACTACCACAATTAATTCTGTGGGTAAAATAAACAGACTTATAATGAAAGAGGAACTGAATCATTATTTTAGGCATTCAACTGTGTGAATTTGTATTATATAATTAGCTATATTACCAGATATCCTTCAGACCTAAAGTGTTTTTGAAAAATAAGTGGGTTTGTTGTGTCAGTGTTGGTAAGTAAATGGAGGGAAGGAGGGAAGGAGAGAAAGAGAGAAGCAAGGGAAGAAAAAAGTGAGCTGGGGAGGGAGAAAAGGAAAAGGAGGGGGGAGGGGGGAAAGAAGGATTAATTAACTAACTCATCACTGCCATTTTAGAATATTTTGCCAAAGAAATGTAGATGTGGAAACAATTTACATTAAGACAATATTCAAACTCTCATACTGAGGTTTGGGTCATTTGTTTTTATTACATAGTATTTGGCAATCCCTTTAAAATACTAGTACTTAGGAAATAACTATAGTATAATTTACTGAAAAGGCAAATCATAATTTGGATAATGAGAATTATTCTGGACATTCATACTGTCTGTAAATATAGTGCTAAAAATATTAAATCTGTCCATACCTACTGTTTTTCTTGGCATTCTGTTTTGCTTATAAACAAGAAACTACACATGCCATTAAGAAATTGATAACCAATCAGAAAGATCACTGGTAGCAGAGTATAAATGACAGAGTAGAGAAGTGCTTTGGACTGGCCCTCAGTTCCATGTGGCCTTGATGTCAGTGAGCCACAGCGTCAGACAGAGGGGCTGGGTAGGGCCATTACAGGTTATGATGCAGGACTTAACCATTGCTTTCTGTCTGTGACCTGACATAGTGAAGCTGTTCGTTCTGAATGCAGGTTTAATGCATTCCCAGATGATATAAGGAAGGAAAGGAAATGGAAGGGCCTATACAAGACTCTGATGGTGGAGAAGGGAAGAAAGTCCCACTGCTTTGGAACTGCCTCTGACGGAAATGGAGACTGAAGAGTTGTCAAGATTATCAGTTTCTGTAGGTCTGACGTGTTTCCAAAATTCACTGTTTTCCATTTTCCCACAAAAGTGGCCAACATATAATAGACATCAATTTAATATTTGTTGAATGAGTTAGTCTCAGTTACTGAAGATGGCCTGTAGGTCATGAGTTCTCTACTCAATCTGTAGCTTAGCTTTGAAAATAAAGCTCTGTGATCATAGCCAAGTATTCCACTTGGCAGCTGTGCCTCTTTGTCCATTCACTTCGCCTTCTTCAGCATGTAACTCCCCATGTATGAAAGCAGAGTAACAGTGTGTAACCCATTTGTGAGCTCTCTGTAGATTAACACGAGATATTCAAACGATGGTAAAGCACAATCCCGGATACCTAGGCGCATAAGCCAGATCCGTGGCTGCATTTACTTACATGGCCTGGTTCGATGCCCTGAGTATTATATAACTCCCTTCTTCAACTTTTGAAAAGAAAGAGAATTTTTAAAACTTTCCCTGAAGTTTTCCTTCTTTAAAAAAAAAAAAAAATCTATTTGACACTGTGGCCTTAGCAGCCACATTTCTTTTTAGGTATTTCCTTGGTCCCTGTAAATGAGGACTGCACTTCTCTGCATGAGCTTTTTACACAATGCTCATTTAAACTCCTGGGCTTTGCTGCATTTTGAGGTGGAAGACAAATTTGAAATTCACCTATGTGGAATTCTAAACTAAACAAGTACAAAACCTAAAACCCTTGCTGGTGAAAGAGACATTTCTTAAGTTTTATTAATGCACAGTTTTTTTCTGTACATGATGCTGAACATGGACCTAGAAAAGCTATACTTCAAAGCAGATCCAGCAGCTGTGACTCAGTAATGAGGGAGGAAAATAATACCTAGTTGGCTGAAGTCATTTTACCTCTATCCAGTTGTCCTTCTTTGTGTCTTTCCTGTCCTACACAGGGAACGCTGGCAGGAGACGTGGCTGACAGCGAGCACTGGTGACTGCCTTGGAAGTAGGTGGGAGCCTCAGGGAACTTCAGCTTTTCCAGAAACTACTAGCTCACACAAAACCTCTGTAGAAATGCTATTATCAACTAGCTAATTTAACGGTTTTCTTTTTCTCAAATTCCCAGCCTAGCTTTAAATTCCACAATTTAACCTTCCAGTGGATACAGAAGTTAACGATTCATTTCTTCTGAGTCTTGTTCTCATCCTCAAAATAGAGGATGTACGTTAGGAATGATGCCCCTGAGGCTTATCTGTTCTTTTATACTTTTTCTTTCCCTGCTAATTCCAAATGCAGTTAAGCTCCCCCACCATTAGGAGAATTCAAGACTAAAGGGTTATTAGTAGGGTAGTTAAACTCATGTCTGCGAAAGTGTAGGTTGCAGGGGTCTCTTTCTTGATGTGCATCTTCACGCAAGCTCAGCTGCTAGGGTGACCTCACCACCCCTCTCAACAACTGTCTCTTTTATCAGTGACTGTAACAACCTTGGCCGCAGTTGGATATGGACAACTGCTAACTGATGAGTGTGAATTTGACAGTACAGCTGTTGCCAGTTCTGGAACTGTCAGTGAGGACAAGAACCTGAGATAGTCTATAATTTGGAATTCACAAAACTCTCTCGGGGACCATTGCATCAAACATACACCGAGTTTTCTGACTGAGAAGACTTCAAGGTCATTTGCCTCCTACTGACTTCTTATTCTCAAAGTTAGCTTTGTTATTTTTAGATAGGAATTTTGCTTCTGCTCAGATAAGTACTTTAATACTTCTGTTTTTTGTGTTTATAACAAGATGGGTTTAAGGAGTAATAATCAGCAAAGCTGCCGGTTCTGGGTACCATCTATAAAGTAGGCCCTGTGCTAGGCATTTCATACAGGTGGTAATCAGAAGACAGTTTTATTTAAAAAAGGTGTTGCAGTCACTTTTACATAATAGTATGGTCTGTTTCATCTCAGGGAAATGTGGTTTGTGTGTGATGTGATAGAATTTTAATCCATAAGGCTATGTGTACAAGAAACTTACTTTTTTTTGTTTAAAAGCACATTTAGTTTCTATTTTTGAACCTCCATTATATATGTCATAAGAGTACAATTTCATTTAATTGAGACTCTTTCCCTTTATTTTCCTAGATTGTACAGCAGTTCCTCAAATAACTTCATTTCTTTCAATGTCATTTCATTATAAAGGTGATGAGAAAAAAATCGATTCCCAACAAGGGCCGTTGTCTGTGTGGAGTTGGTATGTCCTCCCTTGTCTGCGTGGGTTTTCTCAGGGTACTCCGGTTTCTTCCCACATCCCAAAAATGTGCCCGTTAGGTGGACTGGCGTGTCTGCCTGGTCCCAGTCTGAGTGAGGGTGGGTGTGTGTGAGTGCACCTGCCATGGGACGGCCTCCTGTCCGGGGCTGTTCCCACCTTCTACCCACAACTGGCTTTGGCAACTTGAAACTCTAAGCTGAGATAAGGGAGTCAATAGTTAGTTTCCTTATTTTTATTCATTTGTGTTAAATGTATATGGCACTTATATTTATTTAATTAGTGTTAGTATTCAGTATTTAATTAATCACTAATCAATATTTGATATTAGAAATGTTTTAGTCTTTATTTAGAAGTTCGGTGATGTTTTTGTGACCAGAACTATGCTATAGGAGCTTATCTCTTATTTATGTCAATTAGCCTGTGGTGAAATTGGTTTCATTATAAGTCCTTTTATGTTACAGTTACAGCTTCTGAGAACCTAGCCATGACATTAAATGAGGACTTACTACATGTAAGTTCTGGGGGCTTCAAAAATGTCAGGAGGCAGGAGACATCTGTTTTTTTTTGTTTGTTTGTTTTTGTTTTTGTCCTTTTCTGTCCATCGTGGCAAGAGCTGGGATGCACTCTGGTCTCATACCTAAAATTTTTGGTTGTCCAGCCACGTAAGTTGCTATTGTAGCTCTCTGTTCTAAACCAGCACAGTCCAACAGAACTTCTGCAATGTTGGAAATGTTCTACATCTGCACTATCCAAATGGGTTGCCACTAGCTACATGTGGCTAGTGTTGGACTATACAGTTGCTTTAGGGTCTGTTTGGATCACTGCACTTCCAGCCATTTCTGCACACCATTCAGCATCTTATAATATATTCAGTCATTTCTCCCATCATGCTCTAAATCCTTGGAAAATGGAAGAAGATCTCTAAGGCAATAATAGCCTCAATGCTACCCTGAGGTTCATGGGAAGTCATTCTACCAAACTTCATGTCACTTAAGCATTTTGGAATTCTGTGAGATCGATGCAGACTCATTTGCTTAGGTTCTCCCCTCCCCCTCATGCAGACATATATTTTGCTCTTGAACCCTGGTGGCACAAGGAAATTCTGGGCTCTTTCTGTTTCATGGGCCCTTCCTGGTGTGAGGGGTAGAATGGGGGTGGAGGACATAACTGGAACAGGTTTCCTTTTCTCTACTTTTGCCCCAAAGCAAGTGCTGATCCTGTCATCCTGCTATTCATTTTGACTCTTCTTATTTACCAACGAATGCTAACTTTTTGTCTTCTCCTCTGACACGGCCCCTTTCCCATGCCAAGAATTGCTATTTTCCTTTGTACTGAGAAGAATGGCGCTTATATGAAGATGCATTTTTCTCAATCTGTTTTAAAGATGGAGACTTTATACACTGTGGCTTAAAAGCCAAGCTTTTAAAATTCAAAACATTGGCTTTTGAAAATCAAACACATTTTCTCTACTTCCTGTCTTTTTTATTGTGGTAAAATATGCATACTGTAAGATTTACCATTTTAACCATTTTTAAATGTACAGTTGAGTAGCATTAGATATATTTACATTGTGCATTTGTCACCAACATCTGTATCCAAAACTTTTTCATCTTCCCAAACTGAAACTCTGTACCTATCAAACAGCATCTCTTCATTCCCTCCTCCCACTACCCCCAGCCCCATCATTCTACTTTTTGTGTCTATGAATTTGACTGCTCTGGGTGTCTCATATAAATGAAATCACATGATGTTTGTCCTTTTGTGTCTGGCTTATTTTACTTAGCATAACGTCCTCAAGGCTTATCCATGTTGTAGCATGGTCAGCATTTCTTTCCTTTTAAGGGCCAAATAATATTCCATTGCATGCACATTATATACCACATTTTATTTATCCATTCATCCATCAATGGGCATTTGGATTACTTCCACTTTAATAATAATCCTGCTATAAACATTTGTATACAAAAACCTGTTAGAGTCACCACTTTCAATTCTTTTGAGTTTATACTCAGAAGTCTCTTCTTTCTTTTAATTAGTAAATGCTGCTGACTGAGTGGTGGGAGGGTGAAAATACCTCATGGAGCATCTTGACTTATAAAAGGTTCACTATGTCATGTTATGGAAGGAGATTACTTAAAAAGAGAGTCATTTGTTCTGCATAGTAAAGTGATAAAACTTTACATTGTCCAGTTGTAGAAAGTGAGTGACGTGTGTTAATAGAGAGAATGGAGAGATGTAATAATGGTTTAACAAGAAAGAGAAGCCTCAATTACATGGCAGATGGATCAGACAGTACAGGGATATAACTGATGAAATTCCCAGTGATAGGATAATAATAATAATAATATATTTTTTTTCTCTTCCTCCTTCCTTTCCTCTCCCTGACAACTTCCCCCCTCTATTCCCCCTCCTCCTCTTTTTCTTCACCAATTTGTCTGACACTGTACTTCCTTCCTCATATTAATATTAAAATTTGCCCTGGGTACCCCTTGACTGTCCATAATATTCCACTAAACCCTAAACCCAAGAACACTAGGAAAATCGAAGGCAAGGGGTGATTTCCATTGTTGACAAAATCAGACCAATGAGAAAGGATTCACTGCCAGAACTTGTGGGGAAACAGTCACAGCAAGGGCACATGTAGGGAAAACTGTAACTCTACTTCCAGCCTTTGGAATAGTGCTGAGAATTTGGGACAATCTACTATATTAAGGTGGGCATCAAGACATTCTTGGTTATGAATAAGTGGTCTGATTAGATGACTTGGGGCCATCTAGACTTAACTATCTCAGTTACACATGCAGTTAGAACAATTTTGTGTAGTTAAATTATCCACACTTTACAAAAAAGGAAATGAGAAATAAAGGCAATAATTAATTTATCTATGTTCACAAAGCCAGAAAGTGACAGAACCATGATTCAGAACTCATTTTTCTGATATCATACTCAAAAGGTACCTTTAGAGTAACTGAAGCAGAGACATCAAATATCAGATATATTTGACAAGAATATCAAATCTTCATGTGTATATGTACTTATAGCAGGAGTATTCAGGTCAATGTGTGATTGTTTTTTTGTGTGTGTGTAAATATATGCTAATATACCCTAGTACATTAAGACTCTAGAATTCTGTATATGTTTTTATAGGTGATGATTTACCAGAGTAATGGGTGATTTCCTGAACAGAAGTCATCTTTCCAGAACAGAAGTCAATAGAAGGTGGGAGTCAGCAACCTAAACCCTGTGGGCAAAAATCTAGCCTACCACTGTTTTTATAAATAAAGTTTTAGTGGGACACACCCTGGCTTATTTGTTTCCATACTGTCCTATGGCTGCTTTCATGCTCCAGTAGCTGAGTTGACTAGTTATGACAGAAACTCTGTGGCCCACAAAACCTAAATATTTACTGTCTGACCCTTTAGAGAAAAAATTTGCCAAACCCTGGTCTAGACTGAGCTCCATTCCCGTTCTGTTTACATTTTAATTGCATATGTCAGATATTGCTTCACATGGTTCTTGGACCACTGAATTCAGCTTGTGCTGGCGTGAAACACTTAAATCCAATCTATTGGAGCGATCTGACCCTGTGGTCAAGCAAAAAGCAAGGGCCCAACTACACTAGCCCTTGTCACAAAGAAGTTCTTTAATAAGTTTCTCTAAGGGCTCCTCTCACAGCCTGTAAGAAGGCAGTGATACCCTGTGACTGTGAGAGTTATTATAGCATCCCAACCATTCATATATCTCCTAGTAGGCAAAGCTGTGGCTTCTCACATGTGCAGTCACACACCCCAAAGAATACATTCGTTCAGACATCCTGGGTCACCGTTATAGTTAGTTAGTTGGTAGCTCCTGATCACAAGAGGTAGTTTCATCTTCAGTAGACATTATGCTTCTTAGTGTCTGGAAAAATAATAACAGATTTGGAAAACAGCAAGTGTCTTAGTCATCTCTGGCTTCTATAACAAAATACCATAGATTGGGCAGCTTAACAAACAGCCATTTATTTCTCATAGTTCTGGAGGCTGGGAAGCCTAAGATCAAGGTGCCAGCAGATTGTATATCTGGCGAGCACCCTCCTCCTACCTTGTAGGTGACTGTCTTCTCGTTGTATTTGCACAAGACAGAGAGAGGATTCTCAGTTGTCTCTGTCTTTATAAGGGCACTAATCCTGTCATGGGAGCTCCACCCTCATCATCTAATCTAAACCTAATCACCCCCCAAAGGCCTCACCTCCTAATCCCATCACATTGGAAATTCGAGCTTCAACATATGAATTTGAGGGACACATACTTATGAGCATGTTGAAAAACTCCAGGGAGCTAAAACTATGATGGTAAATTATGGTGGTAATTGGAATACATATGTGTGAGTGTGTGTGTATTTTAAGGGGAAGGTCCGCATTCCACCACATTAATAGCATACAACATGTGAATTAGAAAGCTTAGGAGGGCCAGTACAAGCTTTTTAAAAATTTTTTGTAGAGACAGGGTCTCGCTATGTTGCTCAGGCTGGCCTCAGACTCCTGGCTTCAAGTGATCCTCCCACCTGTGCCTCCCAAAGTGCTAGAATTACAAGCATGAGCCACCGCACCTGGCTAGCCTGAATTTTAATGGGGGGAGATAAGATAATAAATAAATAAGCAATAATATATAAATTATGTCAGAAAAGGAAAAATGAAGCAAAGAAAAGATGTAGGGTTTGTGTGTGAAAGTGGTCAATATATATTTCTATATACTTATTATCTTAATTGTTCTTGAACAATTTGAAAAATTATAATTGGTTGCTCTCCAGCTTCTGAAATTATAGGTAAATCACAGATTGGTAGCTGGATTAGGTGTTACATGAAGTTTGCTCTTTTGGAAGTTAGAGAGTGTGTGTGTGTGTGTGTGTGTGTGTGTGTGTGTGTATCTGGTGAATTTGAGAAAGTGACCTTTATACTATGTATCAGACTTGCCATTTCTTTGTGGTTTCATGCCAATGAGTATGTGTGTGTGCTTCAGCTCCTGAGGAAATCTCTCTAGATAAAAGTTTCATATGTAATTGCCATCGAGTCATTTCTTGTCAAGTTCAAGTACAAACTTACATTTCATTATGAATTCTTCCAGAAATCTGAGGATTACAAGAGGTAGATAAAGATTTAAAGAAAGCATAACTAAAGTGGCTTGCTATACATAAAACCAATGTACATCTTGATTTGATTATGTCAAAAACAGTATAGGATCTGAGACTTAGTCTGCTACAGTTTTATAGATGCTGGCAGAAGATATGAGACTGTAGGTCCTTGACAAATGACTTTATCACAGACATCATATCGAGCATGATGAGCTTTGTGTTGTCATTGGTTCTCTTTGCTTCCCAAGTCCCACAGGGCAATGCAGAGATTGCCTCAGGTGGATACTGCCCATGTAGTGGGTTTGTGTCACCGCTGAGTAGCCCTGAGCTTAGAAATAGCACAGCTTTTTAAAGGAGGTTTGTTGCACACCTTCCCGACCTTTGCCTCGGAGAAAGACATTATCTGTATTATACTAGTCAAGAAACAAATCTATCCTCTGCCCACAGGGAAACACTATCTAATTTCTAAGGCTGTTTGTTATATAAACATCCTTGAAAAGACAGAACAAAGCTGTCAAGGCCCTTTGGTCAGAAGGGTAAAGGGCCTTTTGGTTAGAAGTGCAGAAATGTAAGACCCATGTACAATTCTCTCTCAAATGAATATTGCATACTAAATTTTTTGTAAGTTATTTGTATTTTTTTAAATTTGTTTGCTTAAATTTGTTCATATTTGTTGGTAGGTTTAGAAAAAATGCTGGCTAAAGTTTCTCTGTTAATGTGCACAGCACAGTGTAATGACTGGTATTATTTTATTTTTACTGTTAAGTTTCTTTAAATTTCCTCTGATTATTATTCGGAATTTTTGTGGATGATATGTTCAATAACAGGTTAGGATAGGAAAGTACAGGGCAAATATATTAGGGCTAAATTTTAGATTCAGTTTAGGTCCAGGGTCAGTAGTAGAGGTTTTATATTTGTGTAACTAATCAGGAATTTCTTAAAATTTAATTTCTCATTTAACAAAGAAGCAATTTCCCCTGAGAGTCACCCATTGAAGTTCATTTAAAATTTAGAATCTAGGTTTTGTGGTGAGAGAATTGGAGAGGAAAATCCAGCATGGGAAGAGACAACTGAACCTCTTGGAGACCATACATTCTTTAAACACCACTTTGAGATTTACTTGGCATCTGTGGTTTGGTGTTGGTGCTCTCACAGGGTCAGTTACCAGGTAGTTCGTATGGTGTTTCAGAGCAGTGGCTCTGGAGCTAGATTACCTGAGCTGGAATCCTGTCCCGGCTGCCCTACTAGCTTTGTAGTTTGGACCAAGTCACCTAAGTTTATTGTGCCTCAATTTCCTCAGCTACATAAAGGGAACAGTAATGAATGATAACTTGTCAGATTGTTATGAGGATTAAATTAGTTAATATATATTAAGCGCTGTGAACAGAGCCAGGCACATGGTGAACACTCAATACATTTTAGCTATTGGAGATCATTTAATTGTTTATGGGTTTTCATTTTGGTTTTGTTTTAGAAAACAATACCATTTTCCGAACCTATTTTATTCTACAAGGACAGGAACTGAGTCTGGCTTGCTGCTCACCATTATATTTTTAGGCAACCACAATTTCACATACCAAGGAGATGCTTGATAAATATTTACTAAATAGGTTACTAAAGAAATATTTCTTTCTGTAATTTTGTTCTATGCATATATATATGTGTCTGTGTGTTTCTATTTGCATAAAGATCAGCCTTGACTTTTAGGGAAGTGCCTCTTGATAGCACAATTAGACTTGTACCATAAAACCCTGGTTTGCTCCCATTAAAATTATAACTTAATTGATACAAGTTACCATGATATATATGAATAAATTCATTTTCTTGAGTCACATTTTAAATTATATTTCTTCTAAGTGACAGTTTTTCTTCTCCATAAAATGAAATCTAAAAGAAAAATATTGTAATGCAAGAAAAGAGTAAGCCTTAAATCATAGAATGTACTGAAGGAAAATATCAGGTTTAAGAACATTGATTTATTTCTATGTAATTTAAATAGCTGGATATTTGCATATGTAAGAACATATTGCAACAACACAACATACGTGCAATTTACCTGAAATGTTATTATGTAACATTATGTAGTTGAAAAAGGTAGAAGAATATTACTTAGCCTTTATGTCCTTTTAAGGTAAGTGTATCAGATATTCACCTTCTTATTGACTGGAAAAATAATTAAATATTGATAAGTACTTTTCAAATTAAACACTAAAAATATTTTAAATGTTTTTAAAAAAATAACAGAGGTGTAGCATACAATGCTATTTAGAGCTTGAGCATTTTGGATTCCCTTTATGATAAATTTTATGATTTATTTTCATTATGAAAAAAAAGCCATCTTTTTCTTTCATTTGCTCTATTTAGCCACAGATGCTCTGGTTTAAAACATTTAAAAAAGACATTATTAAAGCATAAGATCATAGATTTATTAAGTTTATCACTATGTTATAAATAATGCAATATATATATTATGGAAAGATTGGAGTTAGAAGAAATATATAGTTTTATACTTGATTATAATTTTCTCATTTACTAGAATTATTAAAAGATTACAATGCAAAAACTTCCACTTTCAGAATCTTAATTGATTTATTGATTATATAAATAAGATGCAATTTGATGTTTCCTCTGTGAAGTCAGGACAATCCACAACTAATATTCAAAATGGCCTAAAAATAGTTATTGAGGTATTTGTAATTCTGTAATAATAATAATCTATTCATGGTTTAGCCAGGTACAATAGCTGAATACCAGTAAGTATATTAAAGTTTTTTTTTTTCTGTCCCACCTCTTTACTCTTTATTTCTTGTTTTATTTTGCTTTACTGTTAGTTTTGTTGTTTTGTTTGTATAGTTGTTTATATAGTTGTTAGTATAACTGTATAGTTGTTTTGTTCTTCCACATTTTATATATACCCTAATTTGAAGATCCATCATTTGGACATACATAATCATTTGGCGTTGTATAATGCAATTGCTGTAACCAGCTGTCATTTGAGGTAATTGAATTATCATGAATACCAGAATAAAATAAAAACTGTTCTACCTCTAACAATTTAATTTTACTCTCATATTATAAAGGACCAGAAATAAGTGTATTTGTATGTATTCCTTTTCTTTCTCTTTAACTACCGCATTATGATAGCTATAAAAAAAATTACAATTTTCCTGTTAAATTTCTCTAGAGTATACTGCCTTTGAGATTTGTGTGAGTGTTTCAATTTCAATTAAGTTAAAAATATTCCATTCTAACAACATCACAGATTTGTTCAATATAAATGTATTAGAGTAAATGTATAAGAATAACTTTCCTATAAATGAATTCATCAAATAAATAAATAGATATAATGAACATGTCTCAGTTATTCGTATTATGATATTTCACTAAGAGACATGAAAAAAAAATTTCTCAGGACTTCACATTGCTTGATGACGATGTAACTTGATTTCAATTTTCATGTGAAACAATGATTTCTATTTTGTTTTCCCAAATTTTGTCACATCCAATCCAGCTGAGATGATGTATGCTCCACGACAAATTAGAGAGAAGCAACAGTTCGTGTCAACTGAATCTGAAAATAGATTTGTTATGTCTCCTTTCTCTGCTTTCCTTCATTAAAGAATACACTCCGTGGGTCCAATTCATATTGCACATTATTGTTCAATCTCCCAGAGCAAAATGCTATTATATTGCCTTTTTTTCCTCTTAACTATGTTCTTTCGGAAATTAACTTAATGCATTTCATGCAGAATTGTTTTGAATTGACAAAAATCAGCATGAGAAGTAAGTAAAAATTTAATATATTTCCCAAGGGTTTAAACTAATGGTATAAACTCAGTAAATGAACAAATTAGGAAAATCAGTCTTAAATTGGTCATTTTTAGTTAAAACTTAACAGTTTTTATTACCTTACCAGTATGCCCTGCCTCCTTTCCAATACTGTTTTTCTGCTTGGTTTTTACCAAAATCTGACATTATTTTACAAATGTGTTTGTTTAGTATTAACCTCTC
The DNA here is from genome assembly GCF_000956105.1 of Propithecus coquereli. Taxonomy (NCBI): domain Eukaryota; kingdom Metazoa; phylum Chordata; class Mammalia; order Primates; family Indriidae; genus Propithecus; species Propithecus coquereli. Next base: position 680,136 of record NW_012136080.1, read on the forward strand.
CACCACTAGATATAAGCTCTTTGAGGGTAGGACTGTTACGATTTTCCCTATGTTTCAATTGACTGTTTCTCCCACCACTGGAGTATAATCTCTGTGACAGTGGGGATTGTTCTGTTTTAGTCACCGCAATGTCACCAGTGCCTAGAATAGTGCCTGCTACATATTCAGAATTTAATAAATGTTGGTTAAATCAGGGAAGTCTCTGTGGGACATCCGTAACTAGACCTACACATGCTATCAATACACTTATATAAGTTTGGATTTTAAATAAACTTTAAATCAATAAGCATCCACTTCTGGGAATATGAAGGCTTTAAGGAAAGGCTTTTGTTTCCAGGAACACGATGAGATTATATGCTTAAAAACTTTATCCTAATGCTCACCAGGAGCACTTGCTTATTTTAGACCCAAGTTCTGGCATCAGGAAGCTTCTTCTCTCTATCTCAAATCCTGACTTAGTTTTAAAAAAGAAAGCCGCAAATTCAGAGGTTTTAGGAGCTGGAAATGCCTTTTCATGTCCAGCTTTATAATTGAAGAAACTGAGGCTCAGAAATGTTTTTAGATTGCACAAGTCACCATAAGCATTTTCAAAGATATATGCAATTATTCACTTTTTTTTTAAATGCGGACGAGGACAGACTACTGGCAGCAAAAAGAGAAGAAAATCTTATTGATGATAATCTACTTGGTATTATATTAAAGATGATATTTCCTCCAAAGAGAGGGATTTTTTAAAAAATATTTTTTGCTTGATTCCAAATCCATCAACTTCCTATCTATGACAATGCTAGGGTGAGGAGAGAGGGTGTTAAGAGGTTGAGTTTGCTGTCCTGATGTTATTGAATATAGAAACTTCCAGGAATATGTTTCGGAACTACTGATTGCCATAAGGTACCTGTCTAAGAGGGGTAGGAGAGAACTTTGGATCCATGTGACCACGTCTGCAAGGAGGCAGGTGAGGGTGCAGGTGCTACTGCTGTCAATCTTCCACTGGAGTCCAGCAGGGAAAAGAAAATTGTTACCAGAAAATTTCTCTTCCATGTTTTCAAGGGAGTGTGTATGTGTGATAGAATGTCACACTGACACACCTCACCTTCCCCGCAACCCCAAACGCAGGCTCACACATGGTGAGGTTGCTTATCCTTGGTACAAACCATTGAATATACATATCCTTTTAGAACATTCCTTTATCTGAGTGAAAATATTGTTCCCTGGTATCTATTTATTAAACTCTGAAACTTGATAGATTATTTGGATTTTTACTTTATCTTCACCACCTACCAATTATGTGGACATGGGCAATTACTTCATCTCTCTAATTCTGTCTTACCTCATCTTTAAAATAGAGACATAAATAGTACCTACCTTACAGTGTGTGTTAGAGCATTAAAACCCTAATATCGTGATTAGCACATAATGTGTGCTCAGTAGATATTAGCAACATACAAACTCAAACTTTGGGTTTTTTTTTTCTTTTAGCCCCTTGTCCCTATTTTATAGATGAGCAAAGTGAGGCTCAGAAAGATAAAGTGACTTGCCTATGTGTACATAGTGTGTTATGACACTGAGTTACGGGTGGTGTTTCAGAAGTGCAGTTACACTTTTGAAAATAAAGGTTGGGGATTTGGACAATCCTGATTTTGAATGCTGGTTCCACCATTTACTAGCTAAATAATTATGAGAAAACTACTTAACTTCTATAATCTTCACTTTTCTCTGTGTCAAATTATTATGATATTAATAAAACCTGCTTCCTAGGATGATCAGGAGCATACGGTGAGGAGGAATATACAGAGGGACACTTTGTCCATGGATGCTCCCAGAGAAAATACGATAAATACAGTGAATATTTAATCACATCCTTGCAACAAATATTGTGATAGGTTTCCTCATCCTTATTTGGCAGAGACTAGTGAAATGATGTCAGTATACAATCCCATTAAAGTAATTCTAGGGTCAACCAATACAGTACATTCCAGTTTTGCACATTTCTGCTTAATCCATGAGTGGATGTTAAAAAAACTAGAAAAATTGTGATATGTATTGCATCTTAGATTCCCCTCTCTGGTAAATAGTAGAAACCAGTTGCATATGGAACTTACAAGAGTAGCCCCTGTTGAGGAGGCATCCCATCTTTTGGTGGAATTTGAGGTTACCTTTCCTAGAAGGAAGCCTGAGAAAATACTGGTCATAGATTTAAAAAAGAAAGAAGGAAAGAAACTCTACATGGGCAGACAGGAGTATGTGCCTGATTAAGCAGTCGTTGACAGCTGTTCCCATGACTTGGGCAAGTGATTATTTTTCATGTCTTTTATTGCTTTCATTTTCAAAGTGAACAAGGGTACATGGAATATAGAACTTGTATATGTTTTTATTTTTTCTTCTGTTTTAAGAATGAACTTTATTACCTAATAATAGACAATAGACCCGGAGAAAAACAGAGGGAAATTAGAAGTAGATTTTTATGGGGTGTTGTGTGCAGCGGACCAGCTTCTGCAAGCCCCAACCTCCAGCCAAGGTTCTAGGCAGGCATAGCCAGAAGAGGCCTGATGAAGAATACATTTTTGGCTTTCCTGCCCACAACACATGACTCTGACACCCTGCAACTTTTAGTAAGTCTCCAGGAAAAGAGCAGAATGCAGCTCCCCACAATGGCAGACTCACTCAGCCCAGAGCTGACTAGGAACAGATCACAATGAAAAAAAGGCTTTAGTTTTATTCTCTGCATTGTAGCCAACCAAACCTTACTGAGTATCTGTTAATTGTAATGTACAGCGCTGGTTGCCAGGGGGGATTTTCTTTTTAAAACAAGTTGTTGGTCCTGTCCTTAATAGACATTTCCGGCCGGACAAGCTGGCACACGCCTGTAATCCTAGCACTCTGGGAGGCTGAGGCGGGAGGATTGTTTGAGCTCAGGAGTTCAAGACCAGCCTGAGCAAGAGCGAGACACCGTCTCTACTTAAAAAAAAAAAAAAATGGAAAGAAATTATCTGGACAACTAAAAATATATAAAAAAAATTGGCCGGGCATGGTGGCGCATGCCTGTAGTCCCAGCTACTCTGGAGGCTGAGGCAGTAGGATGGCTTGAGCCCAGGAGTTTGAGGTTGCTGTGAGCTGGGCTAGCACCACGGCACTCACTCTAGCCAGGGCAGCAGAGTGAGACTCTGCCTCAAAAAAAAAAAAAAAAAAAATAGACATTTCCCGGGCAAAATATGAGTGGGAAGGTACATGGAGTAATAAAATCATGGCGTTGGAAAGGATATTGTAGGTCATATTTGAGAAGACATATGTATATATTATTTTAGTGGAGTCTCTGGCGCATAGTAAGTTTCATGGAAATTTAGCTATTACTTTCATTATTTTTAGTACTTCTACTCCCACTTTTGCTTACGTGTTAGAGTCACCTGGGGTGCTTGTAACAATTCAGATTCCATGGTTTGTCTCCAAACTTACTAAGTCAGAATTTTATAAGTTCTAGGGAATCTGTTTTAGGAACAAGATTCTAGTTTATTCCAATATTGGCCGCCAGACACAAAGCCACAAATTGGAACTTAGCAACCATTGACAAATTCACCTGCCTTTTTTAGAAGGGAGTAAATCAAGACTTAGGGAAGTTAAGTGAAAACTTTTTTTCTTCTTATTTTATTGACTTTTTTCTTTTATCTAGATTGCTCATATAAATTATCTCAAATCCTTTTTCTCCAAGAGCACCCTTTAGGAAATGAATAAAAATGACTTGCCTAGGGTGGCATAGGCAGTTAGTGGCAGACTCGGGAATAAATCCTCCTTTTTTCCACTGCCAGTTAATGTTTTCTTTGTTGGACCCCACAGCTTTTCTCAGTTAATGCTGCTTGCCCTAAAAGCAGGGTTGTTGCTTGTGAGCAATTAAACCGAATCCCATCTGACAATGAAATGCCACCTTAAAGCCCATGGTGTCAGAGGGAAGTATTTTTGCAGTAGCCTTTCACTCAATTCCACCTTCGGGTTTCCTAAATGCATTGCCACCCTACATGCTTTTCAAATGTCTAAAAACCAGGAACCAGTCGTTAAATAGAACTTTGTCCACAGTGTTAGCGCAGAATGGGAAAAGTGCTAGGTGATGGGAATAGTAAAATCATTCAGGCATTACTCAATTCCGTCTTGCAAATATCAGACAAAAAGATTATTAATGTATTTGCAAAGAAAGCACTTGCCATTTTTTGTCTGCTCTGCTTGTCTGCACAGCAAAATTTAAAATAAACTCTAGATCAGATTATATTTGTGGTATATATCAAAATCTACCAATATTGTTGCTTGATTCAAAGGCAGTTATATGACCAGCAGACCTGTTTCCTCGTAAGTGACTGAGACGATGATACTTTAATAGAAAATTTCTCTTGGCCCCAGAACAGTAGATAATTCCCAGGTGATGCTATTCTAGCTGGACACACTTTGATGTACCATTTCATAGGAAAATCATGTCTGCCTAGTACTATTGTACATTGCCCCTGAGGCAACTGTCTTTAAACTTTTTTGCATTTTGATTTTCCTCTATTTCTATTTTGTTATTTGTGATAACCCAGATTTACATGGAATAAATGTCCTAATAAACAAAAAAAGGAGTATAGGATTTTGGGAATGGGAATGGGGATGGATGGTGAGAAATAGATACTTGATCTAATTAACAGACCTGATTTTTCACAGCATCATTTTTGCGTTGTAAACTTTCATCCTTCCTCATGAAAAATGACATACTGATTAAAGGGCCATTCTTAAAAAGGTTCTGGACTCAGTGTAAATTGAGACATGTGGTGTCCTTGGAGTGCAGAGACTGGGCCAAGCATCCTCAACTAGTTGTCCCAGAGCACAGTAGCTCCTAGACTTGGCCTTTGCAAACCAGTAGTAAATCTCTGTCTCCCTCTCTCTCCCTCCCTCTGTTTCTCTGTCTCCCTCTCTGTCTCTCCCTCCCTGCCACCTCTCTCTCTCTCTCTCTCTCTCTCTCACACACACACACACACATCTTTTTGAACTAGCATAAATTTGCTAGTATTTAATTTTACCAAGTAAGGACATTAAAACAAACAGCCTAGCATATACTATTAACATCATGTCATGTCAAAAAGATATTTTAATACCAAAAGACATAACCTTGGGGGCAGGGGGAAAATGATAATACTGAATTCTAGTTATTTAATTTTATGGGGGAAAAATCCTTCCTAAACAGTCCAAAATTTTTTTTACTGTGAAACACTGAAAATCTCACACTGATAGGCACCAAATCCCTAATTGACAATTGTTTTTTTCTTTCCCCTCCCTAAGCCCTTCAATACTCAGCTCTTTTCTACGGGCCTATCAGGACCACATGTGTGTGCATCAAGACAATGAATAGCCCACCAGCCTTGGCCCCTGGCTCCGAGGTCCATTCAGATCGATGCCTACTTATAAATTATAACGTACTTATCTGCTTCTCTATCCCCCTGGTTCTCTCCTTCTATTCTGCTTCCAAATATTGGTCTTAGATTTTCTTGCATTTGCACCCATTTTGGACTCACTTCTCAGGTTCCTCCTTGACAGTTCCCAACACATTCAGACACCTCAACCAAAGATGACAGGCTCCTACTGAGCCTTCCCTTCAGGGGAGGAACTACCTGCAGTGGCCAAGGTCACCACACTGTAGTGGTGGCAATAAAGCTCCTCAGTGCTTTACCCTGCCATAGCCCCTGGGGATCTCTACGATAAATCAGAGGGGAACATCCTGCAGGGAACAAAAGGGAATGTTACAGATCAGAACCAGGTCTTACCTCAAGATTGCCATTTTATCGACTATAATGAATAAGCCATTTTATTGCTTAAATTCAGTAACTGTCACTTTTCCTATCTGTGTTCTGTGTTTCCTTTATGTGTACTTTTTGTGAAGACTGTGATAACATATACAGCATAGTTCCTGGCACAGTGGCAACTCTGAGTCCACGTTAATTCCTTTCTTCTTCCTCAGCCTGTCATGTTTTAACCCAGAGGGCACATATGTGGGTTATTTGGGTAGATTAGTTCTGTGGTCTCTGCCTCTGACATATCTTGGACCAGAAATTTACAAACTCTACAAGCCTCATAGCATTGGGTATAGAGCAAGAGCTCTGAACTACATAGATGTAGAGTTGAATCCTACATATGTGACCCTGGGCAATTTGCTTAACCTCCTTGAACTTTAGTTTGTCATCTGTAAAATTGGAATTGTATTATTTATCTCATAGAGAAGTTCCGAGAATTAAATAAAGATTAAATGTGAAAAGTACCTGACCAATAGTAAGATTTAAATAAAATGGTAGCTTTAATAAATGTGAAAGAGAGAGTTTGAATGATAACCTCAAATTGCTTTGAATGCCTTGGCAGCACTGTCTAATAGAACTTCCTGTGATGATAAAAGTGTTCTATTTCTGTCCAATGTGGTAGATACTCACTATGTGCTACTATTGAACACATGAAATATAGAATTGAATTTTTAGTCTTAATTAACTTAAATTTAAGCAGTCACATTTAACTATGTTCATGGTATTAGCACAGGAATAGAAGCCATAGGACTGTTTTTGTGCCTCAGTTCCTCAGTCATCAAAATGGACAAAATGAGTTCTTAATACTTTGCTAAAAGTATTAAAGACTAAATTTGTGACTAAGACAAAACTATTTCCTGATGTAAGCAAGTAACATTATTCTCTTGAATTGTTCATATTTTTTAATGAATATGTGTGTGTTTCTATAGGAACCAGTGAAAGAGTAGAAAAATGCTGCTAAGTATTCTTGTTTAAGAGAATTTGATTCAGACAAAGATTTAGTGGATGATTTTGTCTCAGAAGGTCTGAAAGCTTTAGCACAGCTGGTTCAGAAACTTTCCATTTGAGTGTACCCTACAGAATTCTCATGCAGTCCTTCCTGGTTGTTCCTCCATTGGATCATTTCACACTGATTGTCAATGAGAAGAGCAAACACATGTAAAATGCCTGCATCTGAAAGAATATGAACCTTGGGAAGACTTAGAAAGTCCCTTGCCTTAAATTTGGAATCATTAGAAAATGTTTACTTTGCATCTTATTTATAAAGCTAATTAGATGATATCTTTAGTACTTTATTTGACTATTGGGGTCTGCCATCAAAATACTTTTGAGTATTTTCTCAAAATCAATTTGTGTCTATCTTATTACATTATAACTAGCTTATTTATCCTTAAAACTGGTTCAAAGAAAGTATTTTAGAGGTAAGCATGAGGTATATTATTAATATATTTATGCAAGAATGGATGCTTCCAATGTTCAATTTTTATGGAATCTTTATCCTTCTTTTTAAAGCCTACATGTTTGGGGATGGGAATAAGGTGGGTTTGGCAGTCACTAAGGAGAAGCAGACTTTTACCTCTACTCTTTAACAGATTCAGACTTGGCTTTAACTTGGAAATAGGAAAAAGTTTAGCAGCTGCAGTGTGACTTCAGTTGAAATAAGATGTTCTTTCCTCACCTTCCAGAATTTAGATTGCAAATGACTCATGGTTTTCCTGGAACACTAAGCCTGCCCGATGCTTGAGTTGAGTCTTCTGAGTTTGGTGAGGTGAGAGCTGGGAGTGATGGTTTCCTTCCTGAGTTCTGGGTAGGGACTCAAGTTTTCTCTGTGAAGTTGTGAAGCCAGCAGTTTCCCAACTGCCTGGATTTCCACCAATCCAACTCTTGCCAGTAGTCATTATAAGTAAGGCCTTAGTGTTTCATTATTTTCCAGATTTCTGTTGTTTTTAAAAGCAACTAAATCTTTCCCAGTTCAGGTAACATATCTTTTTCATCTTTTATATTTAATCTGTCTGGCTGGAATAGCATTATTATTTTTATTACAGTGCTTTATAAAAAAAGAATTACTTTTTTAATGTCAATATTTAATGTTAGACTAATTGTATAGGTCATCCCGGAAAGTAGACACATGACAGGATGGTCCTCTGTGCAGGGGAAAGCTGGGTTCTGTACTAGGATTTGCGGCCAACCTGGGAAGCTCCAAGGGCAGAACAAACTGTAATTTCCAACACTGTGTTGTGATGGCAATCAAGAGCTATGAATAAAGGCGTCTCCTAAAATAGTGCCGTTGGTTTCCATAAATTAAATGATGTTGATTGGTTGCATGTGAAAGAATTACTTTTTTAATGTCAATATTTAATGTTAGACTAATTGTATAGGTCATCCCGGAAAGCAGACACATGACAGGATGGTCCTCTGTGCAGGGGAAAGCTGGGTTCTGTACTAGGATTTGCAGCCAACCTGGGAAGCTCCAAGGGCAGAACAAACTGTAATTTCCAACACTGTGTTGTGATGGCAATCAAGAGCACTTTTATGAATAAAGGCGTCTCCTAAAATAGTGCCGTTGGTTTCCATAAATTAAATGATGTTGATTGGTTGCATGTGAAATGGGAGTAAGATGCTAAATTGAATAATTTTAACATTTTCTTCAGTGTATTTGGTTCAATCTTGACTAGATATATGGTTCAAGCCATTTATATCTCTGAAAAAGCAAACAAACAAGCTACCATAAGTCACCTTAAAGCCATTCCATTGGTTTCTCAATACACCCTGATTATTTTAATATATTTCTGCTTTTCACTTCAAACCCATTGACATGCATAATTCTGTACTAATTTTTGTCAAAGTATCCTTGCTTTACTTCTGCAAGAAAGAGAATCTTCAGCTCAGATAGTCACAAGAAACTGGGGAGAAATAATTTAAAATCATTTTCATTGGGCTATGTGGTTTGAAAAGAAGCAAAGCAAAACTACTGTGGTACCTGCAACCATACCATATATTGTAGTGGTATTTTAGGGATCATGTACAAAGTCATGGATTTTTTACCCTGAGATTTATTATTTATTAATGTATAATACATGTGTTATTAATGCAAAACATCATTTTATGATCTATGATAAAGTAATAGGAAATTGTATTTATTAAACATATTCTATGTTCTAGATACTATTCATAAATGCTTTACCTACATTATCTCTTTGGATCTATAGAACAAGCCAGCAAGGCAGGTGCTGTGTTGTCTTTATATGCTGATGAGGAAACTAAGAACTAACATCACACAGCCAGTAAGATCAGAGCTCTAACATGAATGAGGGCAGTGTAAAATCTGAGCCTCTATGCTCAAACACTTTATATTGCCTCTAACCATGTAAACTGGTAGTTCTTCTACTTCAGAAAATTGTTTTATCATTACTTCGTTTCAGTAACAAGCTGGAAAAGAAAGTCTAATAAGCATTTTCTTTTTCATTTGGAGTCAA
>NW_012136080.1:690940-711747 GCF_000956105.1 Propithecus coquereli
CACACACACACACACACACACACACACACACACGGAGTTTTTTTTTTAACTCATGAGAGCGAATTGGCAATTTCTTGCTCACTGCCTTGTCCACACCCTGCATTTCCATCCCTGGTAGCTACTGCTATGGCCTGCCTTTAATGACTCTACTTAAGCTTTACCATAGCCATTACTAAGGTAAGTTTTATTTTTTCCTCGCCACAAACTATTCTTTACAGAAGAATATTAATTAATAAGTGATAGATATAAAGATTGCCAGCGACAGCCCATTAATTCCGTTTACTTTAATAGGACTTAGAACTTAGCTTGCAGTACAGCTGTATTCAGACTGGGTTATAAATGTAATTTTTTGCATCATTAACTTCCCTGATGAATCTTAGACAGCAAATGCATAATTATCGAGGGAAAACGAAGCCACCCAGTATTTGCAGCTCAGAGTCCAGCTTTAAAAGTTGTGCTTTTGCAGCCTTTTTATTAACATCACTGTAAGTAGGACAGGTTTTTATAAGGAAACAATCGCTTCCCATTGCTTAATGGTTAACTAGGTATTAACTGCTTCAGAAAATAAATGTGTATGTATGCGTGTGCGTGTGCCTATGCATATGGCACAACACACAGGCAATAGCCTTGCTTACCTACAGTGTTTGATATGTGATGAGTTCACTTACAGTGGATTTGCATAGTAATAGCACACCATTAGCAGTTTGCATATGTAGCTTTTCATTTGGGGGCTCAGAGCCCCTTGCCAATTCTGCCCTTTGAGACTGTTGTGGAAAATGGCCCTATGGAAACATTTCAGGGTGAAAAGTACAGGCAAGCATTGTATCACAGCCACCCATACTCCTGTGGGGTGGGTGACACAGGATTCAGCATATCAGGCAAAACTGAAACACAGAATCAAATAGGCTGTGGGCATTCAAATGAGAAAACCAGTGGGCTGAGATTGAAATACTTTTCTTGTCAATCAGTGCTACCTGAAGCTAAAAGGATAAACCAAGGTGCTAAAAGAAAAATGCCCTGGCACGGGATCCCTGGCTGTCTGCAATGGCTGCTTTGAAGGAAACTAATCCTTGGCTTGTTAGTATAAAATGTCACTTTATTAGCATAAAGCTTCCTGCTAAAGAAGATGGAAAAATCTCACCCCAATCTAGTGCCTATTCATTGAAAAGAGCTAGGGGGAGAGAGAGAGGATTTTAAAAATTGGCAAAAGGAGGATTCCTCCCTAATGAGCTATGATAATTCATTTGAGAAGTGATCAGCCCCATTTTAGCCACCCTTCCTCTGTTGTAGACACAATAGGGAGACGTAGTACCTAGACCCATTCTGGACTCAGCATAAAATACAAAGTAAACAGATTTTTGACTGCTTTTGTTTTCAAGCATAAACTTCCCCATGGCTGTATTTCTGGTTTCCTTTTAGTTACTTTCTAAAATAACTTTCCCTTACACTGAAATATGTACAAATGTTTTGCTGATAGGCCCTTAGACACTTACAATGCTAATTCCGGTAGGCTTTCAGTCTAGTTACACATACCTTTGCATTTCATTTGTTCGTAGTCATTGAAGAGTTATGCCTGGTTGAAACGCAGATCAGGGGACTATGTCCCTACATGTGAAGTAGCCACCTCCCCTTGTCCTTTTCCAGGCACAGCATGGACAAATTATTAGTGATTATAATTATTAGAGTTCTGAAAATCTCTTTATTTGATGCAATTCCCAGAATCACTTTACCAATCAGGTCTAGAATATAGTGGGGTCTTCCCCATCATTAGTGCCTCGTCAGGCCAGGGTTGAGAACACAAACGCTGCTACAGATTTTGCAACCCTTACTGCCATTCCCCAGATAGACAAAGACTTGTTCTTTTCAAGAAATTTTTTAATGGATTGGAGTCTCTATTTTATAACATTGTTAGTGGTAAACAGGAGAATAATGTAATCATCAGATTTGTGTTTTTTCATTGTTGTTTTGGCTGGGTAATGGGATATGAATTTAGAAAGGAAAGAATACAGGCATACCTGGTTGGACCTACATAGGCACATACTTGGACTTACATACATAGTCACACAGATATGCACACATAAAGAAAGTGGCCTAAGAAAGATAGGTTTAAATTTCAAATCTCCTCTACTATATTGCTTTATGTTGGGTAGGATTTTGTTCTTTATCTGACAGACTTTTTTCCTTAGTTAAGATTCTCATCCTTGCCAGCATTTCCCAATGTATACTTAAGGACAAAACGCATATTATTTCTGTGATTTTATGTTTTCAAAAATATATTTGTCACTTATTTACTATGCAGTCACTGGGATATAAAGATGATTCAGACCACAATTCATTCTGAATAGGGTACTATATGAGTTTTCTAGGAACGCTGCAAGAAATTACCATACAATGGGTGGCTAAAAACAGCAGAAACTTATTCTGTCACAGTTTTGGAGGCCAGAAGTCAAAAATCAAGTATCAGCAAGGTTGGTTACTTCTGAAGGCTTAATAAAAGAATCCTTTTTTGCCTCTTCCTAGCTTCTGCTCATTCCTGGAAATCCTTGGCATTCCTTTGCTTGTAGCCACATCGCTTCATACCTGCCTCCATCCTCACATGGTCTTCTCCTCTGTGTCCGTGTGTGAAATCTACCTCTGCCTCTGTCTTATGAGTACACTGATGATGGCATTTAGGGTCCCCCAGGATAATCTCTTCATCTCAAGATCCTTAACTTGATTTATCACAGTGACCCATTTTTAAAATAAGGTAACATTTATTCTCTTGCTATATAAAGTAATATTCATAGGTTTCTAGGATTAGGGCATGAACATATCTTTCTTTTTTTTTTTTTTTTTTTTTTGAGGTGGGGAAGGGCACCATTCAACTCACTACATCGGAGGAAAGAAATAATTGTGCAGGAATATAGCCTACAGTTCACAATGAGAGATGTGTCATTTGTTAATTCAGAACTAAAATCCCACAAATGGAGAACTGCAAGAGACATTACGGATTTTTTTTTTAGCCACTGAAAGCTTTTAAATGACTTTCCCGACTGCACACAGCTTCTTAAAGGTGCAGGGAGGAGAGAAGGCCAGTTACCTGATCCCTGGTCCACTGTTCTTTTCCTTCCGTCATGCTACCTCTCTCAAAAATCTTGCCCAGGGCACTAGAGCTAAGTGCTTTATAAAAGAGGTTGATAGAAATCAGAGCACCCGTCAGTGCTAGAAAGAACCTTAGCAGTATAATGGAGTGGTTAAGAGCATTTACTCCTGGGTCGAATCTTCTCACTCACTTGCTTGACATTGGGTAAGATTCTTAACTTCACCATGCCTTGGGTTTCTACATCTGTACAGCAGAGATTATAAAATTATCTTTCTCTTGGGGTTGTTTTGAGGACGAAGTAACTAATACCTGTAAAGCATTGGGAAGTGTCTGCTACAGGAGCAGTCGGTGACATTAGCCATCATGGCAACATCTAGCCCAAATACCTTGTTTCACAGATGCGTAAAGGAGGTCCTGAGGCAGGTGATTCCCTCAGGGTCACACAGCTGGTCAATAACAGAACTGGGATTCAACCCCAGCTCTCTTGCACCTACTCCAATTCTTTGTATCCAGCAGCCACATTACATCCTGAGTTCTTGCGAGGAGAATTTTGGCATGAAGAACTGAGGTTATTTTGAACACATTAGAGTTGAGACTCTTTGCTGTAAATTTTATTAAATGTAAGCTTAGAAATGAAAATTTAGTATCCTTAGTGGCTAGAAAGCCAGAATTCTCTATTACTTAACACATTAAAGCTTGTAAATGTAGAAATTGTTATTGACGTCACAGGTTTAAAGGACAGAGGAGATTGCTGAAATTTGGGCTATGGCAATGAAGAAAAATATCAGGTTTGTGTATTTTAAGATACACGGTAGGGGCAAAATCAATAGACAGATGTGGTATCTTCTAATGTTCTTGAGGCCTTTCAAAAAATAATCAGGGAAGAGGAAGTAATAATTTGGATAGTCGCTGCTATGAAGAACTCTATTATAGATTCGTAAGTGACGACAGTGTACACATTTCTTTTTGTAGTTCCAGCTTCAATGTGACCTGTGTTAGTAATGTCCATCTTATTTATCAAAAGCACACAAATATCATGGAAAGTATTTTGTCTTGTGTGTTTAAACACCATATACTGTACTTAATGAATGCTATTTCCAGAGTTGTTCACTATTGTTTAGAGACAGTTTAACAAATACACATACTAAGTATAACAAGCAATATGAAATAAGCAGGAGGGCATGAGTTGTTTTTCAACTTATTTTATGGTAAAACTAGTTATATTTAAAGAGAAACATTGATGGTTTGCAAGACATTGACTATACCCTTTTTGTAGAGGTCATTCTGGGAACGAAAGTGTGTTTTGCTGTGACTAGTTATTTAGCATAACAGTAGAAGGTCCCCCAGCCTCCTTCAAAAACTCTCCTGCAAGCAAATTGATTTTCTGATGGAAAGTACTGAAGGGTATCTTTAGCATCAGCAGAGAAGCAACTAATTTAGCACTATCAGTGAGTCAGACATCTGTATATTCCCAGCAGTAAACAAGAATTAAGCCATTCCTTGCCGTTTCTTTTACCCAGTTCCTTTGCAAAGAAATAGCATAAACTGTGACCACCGTGCATTCTCAAACCACCTGATACAGTGTGTTTTCAACCCTTCAGTTGACCTTTATTTTAATCACATCATACACATTATATGATTACTATTAGATGTGCTTTTCTTTCTTAAGTGGAAGGTAGTCTTAAGGTAGTTTTATTTTTTTTTAATTCTAATAGATTTCAGCTTATTTAAATAGAGCAAATTTGATGCCTGATTACAATTTTTCTTTTCCTGTTTTCCATGAATTAATTCTATTTCTTAATTTTTCTATTCATTAATTCTGATTAGCCTTTCAGAAAGTTGTCTGCTCCTAACCTAGGTAAATAAAACTGCTCAGATTTTTGAAGCCATGTTTAGATTAGCTTATTATGCCTTTTCCCCTCTTTTACTGAATAATGAGGTCTTTGCAAACTGATATTTTTTACCAGTCTCCCAGCACACACACACACTCACACACACACACACACAATTTTTCCTGAAGTTTATACAGTTTTTCCTTCCAGAGATTAGATAGGGGAGGCCTTACAAGATGATTTGGCCCTCTGAAACCCTAACCATCCTAAGGTTTTTAAACAGAAAATGAAGAATAAGGCAAAAGGACGACTGCAAAAACAAAACTCTAGTGTTTTGAAGTTGAAAAATATGGATAGAGGAAATGCGCAGACGGCAAGATCAAGAGTGTCAGGGGTAAGAGTAAGAGACAGAAATTAAGTGAAATAAAATCATATTTACTGATTCCTGCTATGTGAGACTTTGTGCTACAGTTGAACTCAGAGCCTACAGATTTGAATATGATGCTATAGGCAGAGACACCTACCTTTCACCAGAAATGTGTTCTACTTTCCATTGTCTGAGCTTTTCCTGGGAGACTATGTTTCCCAGTTTTCCTGTGAGTACAGGCATGTGTTTGAAGTATAGCTAGAGGAATGTAACTGAAAGTGATAATACTGTACACCTCAGGGCTGCTTGAAAAAAAAATCCCCACCCTCTGATGTGTTCCTCCATGCTCATGTCCACTCCAGTGTGGCTGGAATCAAGAGAAACTCCAGGGTGACTGTTATGGACTGAATTGTGTCCCTCCAAAATTCATATGTTGAAGCCCTAACCCCCAATGCCTTAGAATGTGACTATATTTGGAGATAAGGCCTCTAAAAAGATAATTAAGTTAAACTGAGCCCCTTAGGCTGGCCCCTAATCCAATCTGACTGGTGTCCTTATAAGAAGAAGATATTAGTACTTACAAAAAGAGACTCCAGAGGCCTGCACACACAGAGGAAAGACCACGTGAGGACAGAGAGAAGGCGGCCATCTGCAAGCCAAGGTGAGAGGCCTCAGGAGAAACCAAACCTGTCCACACCTTGGTCTTGAACTTCTAGCCTCCAGAACTATGAGAAGTAAGTTTATCTTGGTTAAGCCACCCAGTCTGTGATATTTTGTTGTGGCGTCCTTGGCAAACTAATACAATGACCTTGGAAACCACATATTAAAGGTGGTAGAACTTTAATCATCTAAGGTCCCTGGGTGACCACATGGATGAGAGTCTCACTTCAGACCTGCCTACCACTCAGTATTATCTTGTGCCCAAGAATTAAACCTTCCCTGTATTTGGGTCATTCTTATATTTTGGGTCTAATTGTTATAGTAGTTTGTCGATCCCAACTTGTAAAGGTTGTTTCTGCACACAACAACCTTAGGACATAGGGACAGTGAGTGTTTGCTCAAATAAACATGGATGTCACATGTGTGGGATTGAGCTGTGGACCAAGGATGTCTGTTCCATTACAAAGTAGTGTTTCTGTGATTCTTCCACATCCTTAGCTCCAATTTTCAACCCCAATATGCTCACTTTGTCCTACTCTGATAATACAGTCCGTTTCTCACTCACTTTCCAACTCACCTTGCAATATAGCAGATATGTTTAGGGTTAGACTTTAAATCGCAATACGAACCAACTATGAAGAGCCTAGTACTGAGGGTATATGTGTGGTGGGGGAGAATCGTTTGAAATATATAAAACAAGAAACCAGTATATGGAAAATATCTCTAAATCTTAAAGCTCAAGTATAAAAGAAACTTAATGGAAGTGTCTCAAATTTGACAGTAATCCTAAAAATCTACATTACGTTGCCAATAGTGAGTTGTTTTGAAGCTGAAGGAAAAACTGTTCCAAAAGTATTATTTTAAAAAATCAATCATAGCAGAAAAAAGACTGATTTTGTTTTTATTCTTTTCATTGAAAATTATAATACAAAATCATTGTCATCTGAAGAAGCAATCAAAGAGTATGCAGCCAAAAGATGTAGGAGATAAAAAATGTTATCAAGGTGGGTTAATAAAAAAAATACTATTTTTCTGAATTTTATGTTTGCGGTGTCTGTCGGGTTTTTTTTTTTATTATTTGAAGTTGTATGTTTCCTCATTATAAATAATTATTCTCTTTCCAATTTAATTTTGTATGTGCTCTTTTTTAAAAAAATCAACTCACAAAAACTGTATAAACTTCCAACTGTAGGCCCCACAAAACCTGAATCTGTCCCAGTAATAAGCCTTTGAACTCTTCTAGTGACAAGAGACCCCATCTGTACCCTAGGTGTTCCCTTTTAGTGTGGGGCAGTACTAATCATAAAAATGTTTGTGTTGTGTTGTTACTGTTGTTTTCATTTCCTTGTTTATTTTAATTCATTGTGCTGAAATCCATTCAGACCATTATTTCTGGTTTTGCCAGGGACATGGAGGGAAAGTTCTATTCCTCTTCCATAATTCACAGACACAGACTGATGTTAAAGGGAAGCAGGTGTGAGAAGCTTAGTATGTTTTCAAGATTGTTTTTTATTGCATTGCATTATGGTTTTAAAGGATATTTAGGGGGAAATAATTTTCTGTAAATAGAATGCCTGTATCTCTTCATAGCTCATAAAATTGTACCATCATTTTCTGAAATTAGTCCACCTGTGAGTATATAATGATTAGAAGCCAGAGCTTTTGAATTTAGTTTTTTCTTGTATTTAATACAGAGTTTACATCTTCTTTTAAGTTGGAGAGGCTTCAAAGTTGCCTATCTTGAATTTAGAGGATGTTTTTAAGTACCCTAGTTAAAAAAAAAAAAAGAAAGATTATGCATGAAGATGTCTGATTTTTGACTATTACTCAAAGCTAAATGGGTCCAAGATTGGGTCTGTTTACCTAGGACTGACAATGCCTTACATTAATTGTACTTTATTTTTATAGACATGTTAATTAATTTGATCCCAGCAATTGTTTGGTGAAAAAATTTAGAGCAAAAGGAAATGTCGCCATTTTTATAAAGGAAAAATTGAGGGTTAGACTATAGAATCTATTAAATAATACATCAGTTGACTTGGACACATGTCTTTAGCAGTAAAACCAGATGCAGGATAGATACTTTCTGAGACTGGGGTCAATAGTTTCTCTTTCAAAATGATGTGACAATTAATCTGACTTCTCATTGCTGTTATATGTCTGTGATTGATGTAAGAGCTCAATTATGCCTTAGTGATTTGATAACTGAACAAATAAATGAATTCCATCATGGCATAGTATATGTATTTAAATATATATTTTCCCTATTTGTCCAGCTTGAAGAAGTCTTAGGTTTGAATTCTATGTTGAACAAGTTATATGACCTCCCTGATTCATAGTTTCTTAATCTTAAAATAGTTAATAATGACTGCTTTACAGAACATCCTGAAGGTTAAATGATATAAGATCTGTGAATTACCTAGAATGAAGGTAACTTTTTAGTATATGCTCACTAGATGTGAATTTCCTTCACTTTTCCATCCATTTTTTATCAAAGACTGTTCTAAGTCTAGCCTTTACAGAAGTTTTGTGGGACATGGCAAGCAAAAGAATATGGGTGAATTTGTGCAAATCCATCTGTCCTTCCAGTCAAGGTGCTCATGTCTCAGGTCATGGTGATGTAAAGCATCATACCATCTTCAGATACTTTTATCTTCATTTCCCTCTGCATAACAAGACTGAACTTGGTATCACTGTTGCAGAAAGCAATGAATTATGCATTGGTCCTTGACCATGTGGGTACATGGAATTGTAGCAACTTATACTAAATATAGTACCTAATTATTTGGGTAAATTTAAATTAAATTAATTAAATTGGCAGTTTAGTTTATAACATCTCCATTCTATATCATGGAGACACAGGGTAATATTTTTAACAGGATGTGCTTGTACTTTCAAAATATGTTCATATGCTTTGTCATTTGACCATGATTTTATTCATTTCTTCTTTACAGAGGAAAAATGAATTGAAGATCAGACAGGTTAAGACTTTTGTCTAAGCTCACACAGTAAACATCAAGTCTCAGACTAGTACTGAACTCACAACATATATAACCCCGCCCAACCCCCATGTGGAGTATCATCGTGGAAATAGACTTCCTGGATCTGCACAGATCCGCACCTTAACTTCTTTGTGCCTTAGCATCCTCACTTGTAAAATGGTACATAATCATATATACACCTCTGTGGCAGACAGACCCTAGGATGGCTCCCATGGACCCCACCTCCTGGTATTCTAACTTGTGTAGCCCCTCCACTTCAACATGTGCAGAACCTGTGATGTGCTTCTAACCAACAGATTACAGCAAAGGTGATGGGATGAACATGATCACATGTACGTGACTATGTCACGTAAGATTGTAACACCAGTCTTGAAAGGAGATTCTCTTCCTTGCTGACTTTGAAGAATTAGGTTGGCATGCTGTATGTTGCTTATAGAGAGGGTCACATGACAAGGAACTTGGACAGCCTAGCCCCGCAGCCATCAAGAGGCCCAGTTTAATAGCCCACAGGGTTGAATGCTGCCAACAACCCAGTGAGTGAAGAATCAGGTCCTTCCCCAGCTTTGCCTCAGATGAGACCACATTCTAGGCTGACATGTTGATTGCAGTCTTACAGAAGACCCAGCTAAGCTGTTTCTGGGCTCCTGCTCCACAGAAACTGTGAAGTAATAAATGTATATTGTTTTAAGCCAGTAAGTTTGTATAACAGTAATTTATTATATATCAATAGATAACTAATACATCCTTAGTAGACCTGTTGTAGGAGCAAGTCCATGGGATCAAATAGGTAAAGTACTCCTACCTATGCCAGGCACATTGTAATAACTCAATAAAAGTTAATGTCATTTCATGTTCTATTTTTTAATCCAGGAAGAGAATGAGAGTTTTAGGGTCATATCCTGATACTTGTGTTCTTATATAGTTGGCTCCATGATGCCTGTCCTTTGTTGTAATGCAATCTCATAGAAATTTCCTATGGGTTCTTTATAAAGATATATCCCTATGTTTATGCATATATATCTATTTTTTTCTTTCTTCGTAGATGTGACTATTGCCTAAATTGTTTTTATAATTCTAAGGTCTTTGAAATGAAGGAAGCCTCAACAAAATTTAAAGAAAGTAATTCTGGTACAGTGGCTTATTAGTCAAGACATTTTGATTGCAAGTGACAGAAATCCAAGTTGGATTAGTTTAAGACAAATGGGAGATTTACTTGTTTGTATAACTGGAAATGGTAAGAGTAAAAGTGAGGACAGATCTGAATGCCATCAGGCCTCTCTTTTCTTTCTTATTTTCATTTCATCTCTGTTTCTTTCTGTATGTGGGTTTCCTTTGGCTTTGGCTTTGGAAATGGCCACATGCCAATATAGCTTATATAATAACAGTTCTAAGACCAGGGTATCAAGGAACACATGCTCTCTTAGCTGTATTGAAAAGAATAGCTTCTTAGGCCGGGCGCGGTGGCTCACGCCTGTAATCCTAGCTCTCTGGGAGGCCGAGGTGGGTGGATTGTTTGAGCTCAGGAGTTCGAGACCAGCCTGAGCAAGAGCGAGACCCCGTCTCTACTAAAAATAGAAAGAAATTAATCGGACAACTAAAAATATATAGAAAAAATTAGCTGGGCATGGTGGCACATGCCTATAGTCCCAGCTACTCGGAAGGCTGAGGCAGTAGGATCACTTGAGCCCAGGAGTTTGAGGTTGCTGTGAGCTAGGATGACGCCAGGGCACTCACTCTAGCCAGGGCAACAGAGTGAGACTCTGTCTCAAAAAAAAAAAAAAAAAAAAGAAAAGAAAAGAATAGCTTCTTGAAAAGAATCCAGAGATGAGCTATCATTACATGCTGCATTGACACCTTGGACCAATGACTGTCACCACATGGGTCAAGATAATGCTTTTAAAGTCTCTATGTAATTCATAGGCCACCTATTTCTAGGGGAGGGATGGCCCTATTCCAAGAAAGACATGTTAACTAGTCAAAACAGTGGTGTCTTGAATTTATTTGGCAACATTTTCCTCAAGTGCTGGGGATTTAAATATTTACTACTGGAAAACCTGATTTGGATAGCGTTCTCCATAAATGAGCCGTTTGGCTTGCTAATAGATGATTATGAAGCATAAATTGACTCTAGACTTCTGAGCACTTTTTTCTTCTTATTTTAATTAGTGATTCTGGAATAAAAGGCCTAGAGATTGAAATCTGAAAACAATTAATGATAATTCTATCTACAGCTGACCCTAATTATTTAGTTCAATTGCTAGAGCTGTGTGTTAACGAGGCTGATGTGGTGGAAAAATCCCTATGTGGACTAGTAGGTTTTCGTTTGTTCTGGAATATGGTCTCTTTCTCTAATATTCTTCTGAACACGCCTACTTCGGGATGTGGGGCAGAGCAAGAAGAGTTATTTAGCACAATTCTATTTAGCACCGCTGGGAAAACAACTCCGAGGTAAACTCCTCATGAAAAGTGGTTGATAGTCATTTACATTTATGAAAGACAGCACAATTATTTTCCTATTAGGTACTTGATTATATCTCAAGATTGTCTGACTTATTACTGACAAGATGTTTAAAAATTTTTTCCTCACTGTGTCAGTGAAGTCTCGTTGTCTCAACACATTTTTATGAGAATAAATGAAACTTATTGGAAATTTGAACAAAAATAAAGGAAGAATGATAAATGTTAATATTAATGACTATGACAGTCCTTGCTTTTCTGCCACAGCTGAATTTGGAATTACGTTCATTTGTAAATGGAATTTTGACTCTTCTGTAGGAAACCAAAAATGAAGCTTTATCTATAGAGTAAGTCACAGGAAAAGTCACGGTAGAGATGATCAGATAAGAACAAAAATAACAACAAAACCCAAAAACAACTGACAGTTTTTGAGCTTGTCGCATGGGTCAGGAATTGTCGTAACTGCTTTCCATAAATGAATTTATTTTCATAGCAGCCTTTTCAGGTAAATTCTTTTATTTTCCATATTCTACAGCAGAGGAAGTATTATACAAGAAGAATTGGTAAAAATAACGTGTTTATGTTATACTGATGCAAAGGTTTAAACGCAGGTAATGTGAATACAGAGTCCATACTTTTAACCACTGTCTGATAATTTTACATCTTTAATTATGTGACATTCCATTAATGCTTATGGTTAATAACCCACAAGACTTAGCATTTATGTTCTTAATGACATTCCTGAAAGACATATAATTATCAGAAAAAAATTATATTTTTGCATTGTGGTTACTTGGTTACATATGTATACTTGCTTGTACATAATACTATTTAAACTTGCTTATGTAAGTGAAAGGAAGAGGTAATTTACTGAAAGAATAAAGGGACATCTCATGAAACTCAAAGCCAGGAATGATAATTAGGCTTCTTGAAAGGATGAGACCAGAAAGCCGTGAGGGACCTGAGTTATTCTCTTCTCTCCAGTGCTATGTGTTTTCTTATCTCTGTTTCTGTCTGGACATGTGTGTTTGTTCTCCTCTGTCTCTATAGCTAGCTTTCCCTGCTCCAGCATGCACACTGGGCTCCAGCCTAGGTTTCCCTAGGATATTTCCGTCCAAGCACTAACAGAACCTAAACCAGTGTCTCTAAGACCCAAATCTAAATTCCCAGGAGAGAGAATGGGTGCTTTCTCATCCAGGACAATAGGGTAGGAGAGTTTTCCAAGAAGAAGGTTTGAGGACTGGAAAGAAATGATTGGCAGAGGACATTGTTTGGCCTCATCAATACAGTTATACTCTGTGGATCAGCTTGCTAATGAAATTGATTATAGAGCACCAAGAAAATGCAAAGAGTGCATACTTTTTATGAAAGGTCTAGGTAGGAGTACTTTGACATACATGAAATGATGGTAATAATAGATGCCACCTTTAATTGAAGGAGGATGACATTGTCATTAATGCACAAGTTTCCTCAACTAAACAATAAATGTCCATAATTTTTTATTGTGGATTAAATTAATTAATACCATGTTAGTTACTCTCTCTCTATATATGTGTATATACAATTGTATATATTTGTGTGTATATGTTAGTATATATTTGTATGTGTATATTTGAGATGCCATTTTTGATAATTATGCACACCATTAAGAATAATTTTGAGAAGAACAAAACACAGCTAGGAAGTTAATTTTTATTAATGTAAATAAATTCTTTGTAAGTGCATCAGAATTGAGGAATTACTTTAATCAGAAAACTACATTCCTCAACTTTGCCTAATAAAACATGATTCGCTATGAGGATGCAAGAGAGGGAGAGAGAATAAGATACTCCTCCACCTCAAAACAGGAAGCATATGTATGAACTTCATCCATTTGCAGCAAAATTGATCAGGAAAAAAATAGTTTTGACCCTGAAGTAACATCTCTTTTTGAAATCTAGCAGCTTTCTGTCTCCAACATAGAGGTTAAATCCTAATTATCTCCACAGAGAGAGATGGTAGGGCTGTTCTGACAATGGGGTTGAAAGATCTGACAGTGAAATATATTTAATAGAAGCCATAGTCCCTGTCTTGCGGATGGTTTCCTATAATACAAACCTTCTGTTTTTAGTTCAG
Organism: Propithecus coquereli; assembly: GCF_000956105.1. Lineage (NCBI taxonomy): Eukaryota > Metazoa > Chordata > Mammalia > Primates > Indriidae > Propithecus > Propithecus coquereli. The sequence goes on from NW_012136080.1 coordinate 704,456, forward strand.
GTCCCCTTGTGAAGGAGACTGCATGAGGGAGCACAGATCATATGTTCTGGGAGTGAGGAGACCTGGCCCTTCGCCACTCTGCTCTTACTAGCTTTGCAGCCTTGGAGCCAATTTATTTTTCCAGGCCTCAGTTTCTTTATCTATTTCAAATGCAGTCTAAAGTCACTTAAAGATCTACAATTTATTAATCATGTTCCATTTTGTACAGAAAATGTGTGGTCTTTCATGTATACTCTATGGATCAGTCAGGGTACTGACAGGAAAAAAAATCAATTCAAAGGGTTTAGTAGAGGAGAGTTAATAAAAGGACTATGCTCAGAGGTGAGAGGAGGGCTAAGGGAACTAATAAGTCATGTCAAGGCACCCAGAAGTGGCATCATTTCCACCTGAAGGGACCTGGGAGGAGGTACTCCCGCTGGAGCGTGGCAGAGCGGGGGATGTGTGGGAGGGGCTGCATGACTTGAGAATGTGCTTAAAAAGAAGCAGCTACTCTCAGAGTGGTGTGAATGTTTCGAGAAGATGCACTCCAACCTTTCTCACCGCTGTACCTCAGTTCTATCCATGCCTCCATTGGCCAGACACAACCAGAAGTCAGGTGGAGGGAATGCAGGTGATGCGGCCGTGGACCAACCCCCTCAGGGAACAGAAGAGGGTAGAAGAATCAGGGAGTGGATGGAGGCAGCCAAAAGAGAATACCAGCACAGCTCGTGCATTTTAACATGTGCAGTATGTGGTTTTCCTATGTGTAGTATCCATAGATCATTCTGCATTTGATTAACCAAATGTTGGATAGTGTTGGTTAGAGATTGGATGTTTTATGAAGTGTTTTATGTTCTGATGTTTTATGAAATCATTAAAGATCAGGGTAAGAATCTTTCTGTTTCTTCATCTATAACCTCAGCGTTAATGATAATATATAACTCACCAGATGGTAGTGATGAGAAAGTAAGATAATAATAACTAATCTTCACATTAACCCTATGGGTGGATGCTAGTATCATCTCCATTTTACAGATGGAGAAGCTGAGGCATAGGGAGGTTACATGAGAGTGCCATGGGAGTAGACCAGACAAAAATGCTGAAAGACTCCTGAAGAGGCAAAGATCCTCTTTGGTATGTTCAGGAAAAGCTTCCTTAGCTAGCTCATGTCCCTGTCTCCCTTTCTGCTGTCCCCACTGTTGCTTGGCCCATCATTGGCACACACCTAGTTCCTCACCCTAACTCATACCTGTGGCCAGGCATTTAGAAAATTCAGTGATAGGTGTGAGGCGAGCCACACTTTTGCCTCACTCTTCTCACCCCTATTGTGTGGTTTCTCCACTCCATCCCCAGGCTGCTGTGCCTAACTGGAGAGGGTTACCGAGCATTTGTATTGGGTCCAATACAAACCCTTTATTTCTGTATCTGCATCCTCAGTGGGGTCAGATATCCATGTGTTTCTTACTTGCCAACTCCCTGTCCGTTCCTAGGAATCAGATGTCCCCAACTCCCACACGACCCGCTCCAATGATCGCCTCACTGTTAAATCAACCTGCAGCTTCCATACACCGATGGAAAGGGCATGCCCTTTGTTTCGTCTGTCGAGCGTGTTAGGACTAATTGTAATTTAAGTTCCGCCTCTGTCACTTCAGATCTTTCTGTGGTTTCACCCATTTTCTCATGCCTCTCTCTTGTGTCAGAGCTATGCTCACGGCGACTGTCCTCACCACCCTCTGGTGTCCTTTCAATCCTCCTGACCTGGCTCCTCGTTGTCCACAAATATTTCATTCTTTCCTGTGTAAACAAACAGCCGAATAAACAAACAAACGACTAGCCTGCCTTTAACTTTTTAAAATTTTCCTCAAGCTGTTCCCATGTCTCTCCTTCCCTTCTCTTTCGTCACATATTTCTTTGGAGAATTTCCTACAACAAGTGACCCCATTTCCTTACCACCTACTCTCCGCTCAAACTCTTACAACCTAGTTTCTTCCCAACTTACTCTACTAATTACTTTCTCTGAATTTATCCACTAATCACCAGAATCTCTATTCTCAGGGCTCACCTCATTTCACCTTTTTGAGTTTCACACTGGGAACCACCCTTTCCTTCCTTACATAGCCTTCGTCTGTGGAATCTGGAACACAAAGTACTCCTACTCTTCTATTATTCTTTTCCGTCTTCTTTTCTGATTACTCCTCTTTCCTTTGCAAAACTAGATATTCCTCTTAGTATGGCAGTGTTGGTCTAATCTTCCTTTGCAATTGAAACTCCTAAACTTCAATCATGTCACTTCCCAGCTTAAAAAACAAAAACAAAATTAAAAAAAAAGCAAACAAAAACTTTTAGCATCTTGTTAATCCAAAAAAGTGAACGCAGCTCTTCACTTTGGCAATCGATTTCATTTGTCTTTGAGCTCCAGGACACTTTCTAGGCATCTCCTCATCTCTACCTCTACACACTCTCACTGTGATGAACTGAGGTCTCCATATTTAAAACCTTCCCCTATCATGTTATTCCCTCACTGATATTATCTTTATTAGGCTATGTTGGCCTACAGTAACAAACACCCCCAAATCTCAGTGGTTTTACATAATAGAGGTTTAGTTTTCACTCTTGAAGATTCACGAGATATACCAGGGCAGCTATTGTTACAGTTACTCAGCAGTCTGGCCTGCTTTAATCTTGTTTCACCAACTCAGTACAAGCGCTTCTCTATAACAGAGTCAAATTATACAAGGGCTTTTCATTGCCTTATCCCAGAGTTGAGATAAGCCACTTCTACTCCTGTTTCATTGACTAGAACTAGTCATAAGGCCATGCCTTACCACTGTGTGCTGGAAAAGACAGTCTACTTGATGCCTAGAATTCTCCCACCATGCCTGCCTTCTGAATCACTACCTACCCTTCAATGCCAGTATAAAATATCACTATCCATTTAATCTCCCACAACTCCCACCACCTTCCTATCCACCTAGCTAAATATCCATAGACGTTAAAGAACCTTATTTATTTTCACAGATAAGTAATTATGAATATGACAGTTGTGTGAAGTTACAAAAATCCAAATATTGAAGAATAAAAAATGGAAAGTAAACACCAATCCCTACCCCAAACTCCCAATCCCACTCCCTAGAGGTACGTGATCACTACTTGTACATTTTTCCAACTATACTTTCCTAATTTAAATGCACATAAAGCCATATATGTATATATTTTTAAACAAATGGAACCATATTAGACATATTTTTCTGTACTCTGTGGTTTTCACTTATTATGTTTGAGGTTTTTTCTATATTCGTTTATAGAGAACTAGCTCATTTTTTTCACAAACAAAATATTACCAGTATAGATGTAACATAATTTCTACATCCAGTATTTTATAGATGGAGGCTTAATTTTACCAATATTCAACACTTACAGAAATGTCCACAGTCACTATTAATGTATTTAAGGATAGGAGAACATCTTTATGATGTCACAGAAGCAGAATTGATAGACCTGAAGAAACGCGTTTTTTTTTTAACTTGTAGAAACATTGTCTCTTCCTCCAAAACAAAACAACTGTGATACTAATTCACATTCCTACCAACATTGTATTATCAGTACTAGATATTATCAAAATTTTAATAGCCTAGTTAAATTTCCTACTTCTTTGGGAGCGGCCATTTATTATCCATCTTTTTGTCTCCTATATTGTTTGATACAGAGAAAATGTTCAGTGTTTTTATTTCATTTCATCTTATTTTGGTAGTCGAACATGATGGAATTTAAGCTAGACCCTAAATGATATTGTATTAATAGGTTTGGGCAGTTAAAATAAATGTAGGGGATTCCTGATATGAACAGAGGCATCAAAGACAGGAGGGGTTACCTGGGTTTGTCTAAACAGGAGACAGATCTTTTTGTCTGTAAGTGTAGGAGTAGTGGAGAAGAAGGTTTTAAAAGTAGCTTGTAATCACGTTTTAGTGACTCTCGAATGGGGGCTAGTATGTTCTGTTTTAATTCTTTAGAAAACGCAATAAAGCAGGGAACCAGGAGACCTAAGTTCTCCTGGTTTTGCTACTAACTAACCCTGAGCAAATACTCATTTCTAGTACTCCATTTCATTATCTATAAAATGAAGGGTTCCTTCAGTCCATTCATTTATTATTTCCATGAATATTTGAACTATTAGTAGCTTTGGGTAGAACAATGAATAAGATAGCCTGGTGTTTTATTCTCTCTGAACATAAAGCATCATGAAGTATAGAGAGCAAATGAAGAGATGATGACGCAGTTGTGGTTAAGTACTCCAAACGGAGACATGCAAGAAGTCTGAGTACTGTTAGTTGGAGAACCTCACCACCACGGTATGAACTGATCACCTCTGGCTACCAGGGGGACTGACTGCTACGATCATTTCAGGGTGGAATGTGTCTTCAGGGTCACTAATGAAATGTGGTTTCTTGGCATGGTGGAGAGCTGGGCATCTTTGCGTGCTTGTGAGCAAGAGGCATGGTCATTTGCTTGTAAAATAATGGCAATGTTTTACAAATAATCAGCATTAAAATTTGCTTTCCTTAACTGCTCAAGGTTAGCAACATATAAAAGTAAAGCAGCAGCTCTAATTCAGACTCATAAGTGCTCAGAGTGAGGTGGTAGACATTTCTTTTTAGAAGGCTTTTCATTTGCAAAGGAGGCCAGGTGCTTTCCTAAACTCCCAGTGCCTCATCCCCAGGGATTTTTCCATCTTGGAAGAGCAGCCTCCAGTCTTATATGTTATTTTTTACTCTTGAGGTTTCCTTGTAACACTTTGTGCTAATCAATTGGAAGTGTTCATGCTAATGAATTTGCACAAATGGCCTCATTAGCTGGAGTTTTTATCTTTCTTGTGGTTTTGAATGTTTTACTTCATTCATGCAAATGAGTCAGCAGGAAGAATTCAGATCTGTCCTAGCCGATGGTTTAATATCTTCTACTTTATAGAGGGACAAATCTTTTGGGTTCACCCTAAGGAATTGGTCACAGATATGCACTTTCTAAATAACTTGGTAAACTGTCCAATGAAGTATACAGATTCAAATTTGTTTTGTAATTGTGAGGTTTCAAATAACTTATTTTTCAATTTTTTATCAATGTTATTTACATACATGGTAAAAACAATAATAACAAGCTCCTTAAAAATAAGAACAATATTTTATTATGAATTATTTATTAGGATTATTATAAAGATAATGTGTTCCATGGGCTTCTATTATACTACAACTTTCTATGCATATTTTCTCAGGATATTTTTTTCCTTGAATTCCCATTAGTTATAGGCGGGCTCTCTTGGGTTAAGCTTTAATGTTCTTATTTTTTCATCTATTGTTCATCTCTGTGGCTTATTTTTTGTTTTTAATTTTGAGGATATTTTCTCAAGTTTATCTTTAAAACTGTTTGCTATTTTTGTGTGTATACTCTTATATTTATAATTTCACAGAGCTTTTTGTCTGTCTTTTGAATATTCATTTTTAAGAGCATCCTCTTCTAGTTTCATGCATGAATGTATTCTGTTATCTATTAAAGAAATTAATTTTTTTCTGTTCTCTGCACTGCTCCTGTTTTCTCTGCATTTCCCGTGTGTGTGTGTGTGTGTGTGTGTGTGTGTGTGTGTGTTTTGCTTTGTTTCAGTCTCTGTCTTCCATGTTGGAAGCTTTTCTCAAATGTCTTATGATAGCAGCTTTAAATTTGTTTCTAAGACCAAATCATGAATAGGCTAATTTGATGCTTTTTGTGAATGGTGGTACTACTGACATACAGAGTTATAAAGCTGAAAGCTGTTTTCCGTCAAAAGACTAACATTAGTGAGTATAGGTCTTATTTGGAGGCTTTCAGATATTTTTGAGAAACATCATTTAAACTTCTTTATGGTGGTTATAACGCAAATTGCTCCTTTCTTCAGTTTTGTCCAATAGCACTGTCAACAGTGATGGGTGTCCTATGCCTGTGCATTCCAGCCCAGTAACCACTAGCCACATGTTGCTATTGAGCACTTGGAAGGTGGCTAATGCAAGTGAGGAACTGGGTTTTTCTTTTATTTAACTTTAATTTTAATTTTAATAGCCACTTCTGACTAAGTAGCTCCCATATTGGATAGCACAGTACTTGATGCTGGGAGCAAGAAGGGGCTGGGAAATTCCACCAGTTACTTTACTGACCTTTCCTAAACCTCCATTTAGTTAATTACCCCACCCCAAATGACTGCTATTTTTGATACCTCTTAGTCTTCAACATACCCAACTAATAATATCTCTTGCCTCTTTTTGGAATGGTTCAAGAGTGAACATGAAATAGGAAAAAGAGGTGGGATGTATGAGTCCTACCACTCTTTATAAAGACTTAAAGCACTTACCACTTTTATAGCCCTAAGTGTTACTCCCAAGCTACTTGATGTCTTCAATTTCTGATGTTCACAATGATTCTGGGGGTGAATCAGATTGGTTGTCTTTGGTTTTTCCCCTCTCTCTTTCTAAGTCTCTTTCTCTCTCTCACTACTGAAATCTCATTCCCTACTATGCCCATTGTGTTCCATATTTGTGGTATAGAGTTATAGATGTTTCCTGCTCTCATCCCATGTAGAGATTTTGATGCTGGTTCCTGTTTTTGCTGATTTTTTTCAGGTGATAAATCAAAAGAGAAAGGGATAGAAATTTATTCATCCCCCATCTTATGATAGTGTTGCTTCAGATCCCATTTGAATTCATTGCAATTCCATAAGACAATGCTTTGTTCTTTGCTTTACTTCAAATATTCAATTTAAAATTGTGCCAACCACCTTAGAAATTCAAATTTTTTAAGAATTTAATCTCTATATTTAAAAGCTTAATCACTTTGCAATGTATTACACAGGAATTCAATGTGTTAGTCCACGCCTGTCTAACATAATAGCCCATAAGTGGTTAGAAAATTTTATTTGATTGCCATGGTTTTATTTTTTCTTTAGAAAAAGCTATTAAAAATGATTGCCTACACCTTCATAGAGTGTTTTAGAAGTAAAAATAATTTATTTATAAACTTGATATTTAAATTTTTACATTTAAAGCATCATGAAGTATAGAGAGCAAATGAAGAGATGATGACGCAGTTGTGGTTAAGTACTCCAAATGGAGACATGCAAGAAGTCTGAGTACTGTTAGTTGGAGAACCTCACCACCACCGTATGAACTGATCACCTCTGGCTACCAGGGGGACTGACTTCTACGATCATTTCAGGGTGGAATGTGTCTTCAGGGTCACTAATGAAATGTGGTTTCTTGGCATGGTGGAGAGCTGGGCATCTTTGCGTGCTTGTG